>NC_048305.1:472686-501273 GCF_013100865.1 Trachemys scripta elegans | reverse complement strand
TTTCAACCAGTTTGCCCGGTACTGAAGTCAGGCTTACTGTCCTGTAATTGCCGGGATCACCTCTGGAGCCCTTTTTAAAAATTGGCGTCGCATTAGCTCTCCTCCAGTCATTTGGTACAGAAGCTGATTTAAATTGTAGGTTACAAACTACAATTAGTTTGCAATTTCACATTTGAGTTCCTTCAGAACTCTTGGGTGATACCATCTGGTCTTGTATCAGGGGGTAGCCGTGTTAGTCTGTATCTACAAAAACAACAAAGAGTCTGGTGGCACCTTAAAGACTAACAGATTTATTTGGGCATAAGCTTTCGTGAGTAAAAACCTCACTTCTTCGGATGGCATCCGAAGAAGTGAGGTTTTTACTCACGAAAGCTTATGCCCAAATAAATCTGTTAGTCTTTAAGGTGCCACCAGACTCTTTGTTGTTTTTGTAGATACAGACTAACACGGCTACCCCCTGATACAAGACCAGATGGTATCACCCAAGAGTTCTGAAGGAACTCAAATGTGAAATTGCAAACTAATTGTAGTTTGTAACCTACAATTTAAATCAGCTTCTGTACCAAATGACTGGAGGAGAGCTAATGCGACGCCAATTTTTAAAAAGGGCTCCAGAGGTGATCCCGGCAATTACAGGACAGTAAGCCTGACTTCAGTACCGGGCAAACTGGTTGAAACTCTAGTAAAGAACATAATTTGTTGGGGAAGAGTCAACATGTTTTTTAAAGGGAAATCATGCCTCACCAATCTACTAGAATTCTTTTAGTGGGTCAACAAGCAAGTGGACAAGGGGGATCCAGTGGATACAGTACACTTAGATTTTCAGAAAGTCTTTTACAAGGTCCCTCACCAAATGTTCTTAAGCAAAGTAAGCTGTCATGGTAACTGGTTAAGAGATAGGAAACAAAGGGTAGGAATAAATGGTCAGTTTTCAGAATGGAGAGGGGTAAATAATGATGCCCCCCCAGGGGTCTGTACTGGGACCAGTCATTCAATATATTCATAAATGATCTGGAAAAGGGGCTAAACAGTGAGATAGCAAAATTTGCAGATGATACAAAAACTACTCAAGATAGTTACGGCCCAGGCAGACTGTGAAGAGCTACAGAAGGATCTCTCAAAACTGGGGGACTGGGCAACAAAATGGCAGATGAAATTCACTGTTGATAAAAGCAAAGTAATGCACATTGGAAACCATAATCCCAACTATACATACAAAATGATGGGGTTTAAATTGGCTGTTACCACTCAAGACAGAGATCGTGGAGTCACTGTGGATAGTTTTCTGAAAACATCCACTTAATGTGCAGTGGCAGTCAAAAAAGCGAACAGAATGTTGGGAATCATTAAGAAAGGCACTGCCTCTATATAAATCCATGGTATGCCCACATCTTGAATATTGCATACAGATGTGGTCACCCCAGCTCAAAAAAAGATATTGGAGAAGCTTCAGACAAGGGCAACAAAAATTATTAGGGGTATAGAATGGCTGCCATATGAGGAGAGATTAATAAGACTGGGACTTTTCACCTTGGAAAAGAGATGATTAAGGGTGGATATGATAGAGGTCTATAAAATCATGATTGGTGTGGAGAAAGTAAATAAGTGTTATTTACTCCATCTCATAACTCAAGAACTAGGGGTCACCAAATAAAATAAATAGGCAGCAGGTTTAAAACAAAAGGAAGTATTTCTTCACACAATGCAGTCAACCTGTGGAACTCCTTGCCAGAGGATGTTGTGAAGGCCAAGACTATAACAGAGTTCAAAAAAGAACTAGATAAGTTCATGAAGGATAGGTCCATCAATGGCTATTAGCCAGGATGGGCAGGGATGGTGTCGCTCACCTGTTTGCCAGAAGCTGGGAATGGGCAACAGGGGATGGATCACTTGATGATTACCTGTTCTGTTCATTCCCTCTGGGGCACGTGGCACTGCCACTGTCAGGAGACAGGATACTGGGCTAGAGGGACCTTTGGTTTGACCCAGTATGGCCATTCTTATGTTCTAATAGAGCTCAAGAAGCAGTTGTCAATAGGGAATCATCGACCGGAGGTGTTTCTAGTGGGGTTCCACAGGGATTGGTACTAAGTCTGATGCTATTCAACATTTCTTCAGTGATCTGGAAGCAAATATAAAAATCACAATTTTGTAGATGACGACAAAGATTGGCAGAGCAATAAACAATGACAGGGTAGTGAAACAGCTATCCAGATACCTCAGTAAACTGGACCTATTCAAACAAAATGCATTTTAATACAGTCAAGTACAATGTCATACATCTGTGAACAGTGAATACAGGCCATACCTATAAAATTGGGGACCACGCTGGAAGGTAGTCACTCTGCAAAGGACAAGCAACTGAACATGAGCTTCCACTGCACTGCTGTGGCAAAAAGGGCTAATGCGATCCCTGATGTATCAACAGGGGAGCAGTAGTTGAGAGATCTTGCCTCCATGTATGGCTTTGGCACCCATACTGGAATACTGTGCCAATTCTGGTGCCCATCTCTGCAAAAAGGATGTTGAAAAAAATGTAGAGGATGCACAAGAGAGCTACGAAAGTTATTTCAGGACTGGAAAAATGCCTGAGCTCTTTGCGTCTCACTGTAAATCTGTCTAGTTTATCAAAAAGATTGAGAAGTGACAATTACAGTCTATGAAGTACCTTCAAAGGGAGAAAATACATGATTCTAAAAGACTCTCTAATTTAGCAGAGATGGGCATAAAAAGAACCAGTAGTTGGAAACCGAAGCCAGACAAATTCAGATTAGACAAATTTTAACAGTGAGGTTGATTAATGATTAGAACAAACTACCAACAGCAGTTGTAGATCTGCCCTCTCTTCATGTCTTCAAATTAAGATTGGATGCCTTTCTGGAAGTTATGCTTTAGTGAAACAAATTATTTGATTCAATATAGGGGTAACCAGTGAAATATAGGTGGCCAGACTAGATGATCTAGTGGCCTCTTCTGGCTTTAAATTCTTGACACTTTGGGCTGGTCTACACTACCGGGGTGGGGGGAGAGGGGAGGAGGGAGGGGAAAATCAATTTAAGTTATGCAACTTCAGCTATGTGAATAACGTAGCTGAAGTCAACATACTTAGATCTACTTACCGTGGGGTGTGTTGACAGGAGAAGCTCTCCTGTTGAGTCCCTTTGCGCTTCTCGTTCAGGTGGATTACCAGAGTTGATGCTAGAATGATCGGTGGTCGATTTATCGTGTCTACCTATACTAGACATAATAATCGATCCCTACTGGATTGATCGCTGCCCATCAGCCGGTAGTGTAGACAAGCCCTCTGGCTCCTGCATCCCTGGGTGAGAGGACTAAATACAGTGCAGGCTACAGGGTGGGTAAGTGCGTAAAGTAGCCCATTCCCCTACCTACTGCAAACTGAGGAAGCAGCAAGTACAGTCCAAAAGAAAACCTGCAGAAGTTACGGCCTATGGGGGTCACATGAGGAATGTACATTTACAATGTTTAAGTCTCAAATTAGACTTTAAATGCTGAGGTTCTGACAATTTCTTGCAGATTAAAGCGCCTCTGGTCCTCTTCATAAGAGCAAGGTCATATCCTGATGCACTTGTCCAAATTTCCTCTCCTCCCTTCCCCACTATGGTGCAACATCTCGGGCATTAGATGCTGTTCTCCAATCCAGAGGTGGCCACATTTCAGCCGCTGGTGCTATATGCAAATAACTGGAAAGTACTTCAGGGTCCATGAATACGAGAAGTGCTGTGCACGTGATTCTAAATCAGTTTGATTTCCTTCAGCAGAGGTCAGTGATGCACACAGACATGAGTCAATACAAATACATTACACACACAAACCCTGGATTCTCATCCATACTTTATTATACACATTTACACTTCACTAATAAAAATCTGTACACTTCACATTACAGTATGTCCTAGCCACCAGCTAGCTAGCTAACACTAGGACACAGACATGGCCGGAGACTGCTGCCCTAGAACAGGCAGTGGGGGCTGCTCTTCCTTTCCAGAGAAGTTTCTTCAGCTTACACTTATCAGAGAGGACATTGTTTTCCATGTAGATGAGCCAGGACAGTGGAACAGGCCTCAGCAAGAATCCTGCCTGCATTCAGCTCTTCCCCTGTTCTGTGAGATGGGCAGGCATGGTGCTCCCGCCTTGGCTCAGGATGCCAGGTGGTGTCTTGCCTCCTGCCTACATCCTCATTTCTTCATCTTCATGTCAGCCTCAATGGCACAGCGACGCCCTCTGGTTCCCCCATCCTAATCAAGATGCAAACAAAAGGAAAAAGGTCCAGTATTAGCAAGGATGGAAAAAGCTTCCTTCTCTACTCAAGGAACTGGGAAACTCCACAGATGGAAGACACAGCTCTCTCTGCTTACTGAAAGCTAGGGGAGGGAAAGTACACTGCTGTCTGCTGTAAGATAGGCAGGGGAGACTTCCCTGAAGACCTTCCTACAAGAGTCAATGTGGGTCTAAATATACAAAGTCCCACTGGGGACTCAGAATCCCAATGCATCTATGGTCTACTGAAAGCAGGAAGAGAAGTTCGGCTGCGTCTCACCTGGAGAAGGGCTTTTTGGGGCCAATACAGTGCTGCTTTTTATTATGTGAAACATTCCAGATGATCTGTTCAAGTGGCGAGAGGGGACTGCGGGCTAACATACCTGACCAGCTGCTCATCCCTACAGGAAGTGTTCCTCCAGCGGGGTGACCCTGGCTCTAGCTCCCTAGCTTCTCCGCACAGCTACTCTCCATGAATGCAGGGCAACTGGAGGGCTTCTTCTCATCGGATCCCCCTCTCTCTGGCTGACATGCTGCCTCTGCTGAAATGTTTCTCTATCTAACAGATGTGTGAGAAAACAAACCCTCAAAACTTTTGTTCCCAGCTCAAGGGCTTGAGCTCCCAGGAAAGGAAATGCTTTTCCAGGCTCTCCCAGATAACCAGAGTGGCACAGCAGAGGTGCCTACAGAGGACTGTGGTTGCTTCCTGATCCATGCAACAAACAGAAAGATCAGACCAGATCCCCCCCGTCCTGTAGGCTGCTCACAGTGCACACTGTCCTGGATGGGAGGAGTGGGGCTCCTATATGTGCATGAACAGGTGTGAAGTGTATAAGAATCTGCAGTGCTGCATTTGACCCATTGTAATAATTGGGGTCTAGCAGGCCCATCCCAATGGGGAGCTCAACTGGGGAAGATTGCATAAACTTTCTTAAATGTTCCAGTTACCCATAAAAAATGTGTATAGGAAAAGATACGAAAGTCTAAACAAACAGGCCTACTGTATTAACATCACGTTTGGTAAACAAGAGTTTGGGACTGGAAATCAATGGACCAAAACCGATGTGTGGGAAATTAGGCCTAAGTGGTGTAAAAGACCACAGGGGACAAGCTATTCCGCCCATCACTCCCTCTTGGGTCCTTAAAAAAAGACCAACAACGGGAAGAATCAAGCTGGCTGGCTGCCGCCACCACCACCGTCTCCTGGAACCCTGGGATCCACTGTTACGCCTGTGTCATCTTGATCCTGAGGGGTGTTCTGATCAGACCTGGCCAGGGAGAGCGACCCAGATGACACTGTGACCACCACCAGCTCCAGCTAAATCCTAAACTCCACCTGCTATGGGAGACTTTGGTTCCTTTTGTCAATTCTCCTCAGGTGTCCTTATCCTTCCCCACCTCATTTCTTCTCTTTCCTGTCCATTTCCTTTGGTCTTCTGTTTAATAGACTGGCTTCGCCAGCCAAGAGTGCATGTTTTGTAACATTGCGATCAAAGGTAGCTAGAAGCAATGCCCTAAACAGCCCAGAGGTACAAGTTTGCCAGGTTTTGGAATGGGTGATAAGACCACATGCAGGGCCTGTGTTTCTCTAGCAGTAAGGCTGCAAGTCAGTCAGCACCAGAAGCTGCATTTCCAGAGAGGTTGGTTCACATAATGATCTCAGAGCTATTCGAACCAGTGTCTCCATGCACCCCGGTGTCTCGGAGTATCTGACCCTCTTCTGAATTTGCTGTTCTTTTCTCTGTCTTGTTCTAAAGGAAGCAGGATCGGACTTTAACAAGAACTCCAGCCCATCTCAACTAATTTTCTCTTCCCCCCAAAAAGGACAATTATTACCATTCTTTAATACCAGATAAAAGACTGGCAGTTTTCCTTAAACTCTACTGCTAAAGGGAAAGGGAATATTGTTAAACTGACATCCCTACCTAATACTTGACATGTTTTTCCTTCTTTATTGCATCTTTAATAAAAATGTTAAAAAGATTTTTAATGAACTAAGGTGGCCACGGTCGTACACCCCAAGCCTTGTTTAACTGTTTAATATCATATTATGACAGGGTCTCTAACACCTTTGACTCTCTAGGCCCATGTATTCCATAGAAATCAGCACAACAGATCTGTCTTCACATTTACGTGGGGAGAAACTAGGACAAAAATTATGGGAGAAAAAGGGAAGGAGATGACAGTGCTGCAACCCGCAAACCAGAAGGAAAGGCAAAAAGCACCTCCCAACCCTGAGGACAATGGGATTAAGAAGTCTCTTATTTGATGACCCTAGATGTACATCCACTAGTTTAACACATTGCTACAATCCCCCAGATTCTGTGACAGTGCCACAATCCCCCAGACAAGGAGCCAGCAGTACCTTCCAACTCACAGTTATCTACCGCAGTCAGTCACTCAATACTTACAAAGAGAGAGAGAAGGAAGGCAGGAGAGCCCATGGGGACGCTGTCCTGTCAAAAGGCCAAAGAGATTTACTGATCAGATTGTACAGATATGAACATGAACACTCTCCAGAAGCCATGCAACCTGCATACTCATAAAGGCAGAGAAGCAGGCAACCCCAAGTTCCCCTCCCGCAAGGTATCACACATAAATAACTAGGGGAAAAGGAAGGACCAGCAAGTGAGGATTCTGTGACAGCAAGAACGCTAGGACAAGCGTTTCCCTTCACTCCACCATGTCGTTTCCAATCAAGGTCTGCTGTGTCCCAACACCATTTCGGTGCTCTGTGCACTCAGCCTCTATTTCCCAGAGCAGCTATGTAGCTCCCAGATGACAGGATACATCAGTTGCTACCATTTGAGATGATTTAATCAAGCCTGGATGCCTAACTAAGATACACATTACTTCAGCCACAAGTTAAGCCTGATGCAAGAATCACTGGGTGAAGTTCTCTGGCCTGCATCACACACGAGATCAGACTAGATCACAGTCTCTTCTGGCCCTAAAATCTGCAAACCAGACCATCCAAGGAAGGGACACTGGAGCGATTCTCCACCCCAATCTCCCTGCCAGGCAGGGACTCCTCCAAAAAAACCCTGCTTCTTTAAGGTTCTGATTATTACTTTAATACATACATAGGACAGAACTATCACAACTGCTGGGGTGATTCACAGAAGTTGTGTCTGTGGTAACCTACAGCTGCCACTTCTAAACTCTAACTGAAGGTCACATTTCCAGAGAGGTTTGTTCACATAAGGATCTCAGAGTTAGTCTAACCCCAAGTGCATTCATGCACCCAGTGCCTGTGATTAGGTGACCCTCTTCTGCAGCTCTGTAGGATCCTCCTGAAGGAATCACTCTCTCACACAAAAGCATGAGCCCCAGCCTCCTTTTCCCCCCTCACCTTCTCTGAAGCATCTTGTTTCCGAGTGGAATCTCGCCCACGCAGGCTCTTTGCACTGATCCCGGACTCTGATGTCTGCATGATCAGCTGTGTGGCCAGAAATTGCTGCATGAAACCACACATTCAGTTATTACGGTATCAAGTGAAACAAGCTCAGTTAGTGGCATTACTCCCACAAACCATAAGGTTGAGAATGACCAGTTTGGAGGTGGCTTGAATTTCTAGTTTGCTTCTCAGCATAAGCTCCCCCGCTTGCCCCAAAGACCCACAAATAATTCTGAGGGAGAGTAAAAAAGCCATACAAACTCATCAATTTAACTTTGATTCTTATCAGCTGGGACTTGCCAACCCAGTGGGAAATTCTAGATGGCACAAAAAAGCAGCAGGCACTCAGAGCTGAGTAGCCTCTTCCTACAGATCTGCTCAGTACTTCCCATACCAACCAGTGGATGAGTTCTGTCCAACACTGTGCCTCAGCTCAAGCCTTTACCTGGATCTGCTCTAAGACGTCTCGCTGCATCTCCACAGCCATGTGGTATACGTCATGGTCAGAGCTGTTGTACATGACTGCATTCTGGAACATCAGCATGATGTCACGTTGGAACTCAGCTGTGGTTCGGATCAGCCCATTCTCAATATTTTTCTTAATGGTAGATAAATCCATTGGCCTGTGAATGAAATGCAGTTAGAAGCAGCAGTAAGAGAAACTAACATTGTTTATCCTTTACAACTCTTCTCTTCCAGACAAGCTTGATCTAGATAATTAGTCCTGCCACGAGTGCAGGGAACTGGAATAGGTGACCTCTCAGGGTCCCTTCCAGTTTTATGATTCTATGTCAGGAATCCAATCACTCCAGCTAACCTGTCTAGCACCATCATGGTCAAACAGGCCTTCTCTGATGTCAACGGTTCTAGACGCAAGACACGAAATGAGATGAGATGTCTTCTGAATGAGTTTGAAGAGCGCGTTAATCCATAGCAACGCTGGAGCTGGACTGTGGTGTTCAACAGAGGTGTTTGCTTCTGGCATTAATGAAAGGGGAGGAGGGGAGCTAGTGCAGAGCCCACATATGGTGCAGGAGACACTGCTTGAGCTGGCAGGTGGTTCTAGTAATATATTTGAAGAGACAGTTGTCTGGCAGTATGTAGATGACAGTAGATCAACTCTTTAAAGGAGCTAGGTTTCCTGCAGAGAGAGTTCAGTCTGCCCCTCCACTGACTATTGGATTCATTCAGATTAAGTTATATCACCGGACAGGAAGTGGGAGTGTGCCAATAAAATCTGCAGATGACACAGCGTTAGGAAATTTTGCCAATATGGAGGACTGGAATATCATATCATACAAGAAGATTCAGATGACCTTGAAAACTGGAGCACTACAAATGGAATGAAATTTAATAGTGCAAAGTCAGGCACTTAGGGACTAACAACAAGAATTTTTGCTATAAGCTGGTAATTTATCAGTTTGAAGCAACATAGGAGGAAAAAGTCCTGGGTGTGTGGGTTGATCACAGGATGACCACAAGCCACCAATGTGATGCGGCCGTGAAAAAGGTTAATGCAAATCCAGGCGGATCCTTCAGATGAATTATTTCTAAATAGAGACTGGGAAGCATTACCATTGTACAAGGCACTGGTAAGACTAGCCCGGAATACTGTGTGCAATTCTGGTGTCCCATTTTCAAGAAAGATGAACTCCTGACTGGAATAGGTGAAGAGAAGAGCTACTAGGATGATCAGAGGAATGTAGAACTTGCCTTACAAGAGGAAACTTAAGGAGCTTGGCTTGTTAAGTCTAACAAAACAAAGGCTGAGGGGAGAGATCATTGCCAACCATAAATATATCACAGGGATAAATATGCAAGGAGAAGGGCTAGTGTTGGCACGAGAACTAATGGATATAAAAAGGCTATCAACAAGATTAGGCTTGAAATTGGAGGAAGGTTTCTAACCATCAGAGAAGTGAAATTCTGGAACAGCCTTTCAAGAAGAGCAGTGGGCACAAAAAACCTAACTTGTTTCAAGACTGAGCTTGATAAGTTTATGGAGGGGATTGTGGCACTACGCTCCATATTCTTCATAGAGATATGCTTATGATATGAATATGGCATAACTAAGATATGTTTTATGCAAGATGGGTCATGTGCTGGAGGAACCAACTAGAGGCAGAGCTCTTCTTGACCTGCTGCTTACAAACCGGGAAGAATTAGTAGGGGAAGCAAAAGTGGATGGGAACCTGGGAGGCAGTGACCATGAGATGGTCGAGTTCAGGATCCTGACACAAGGAAGAAAGGAGAGCAGCAGAATACGGACCCTGGACTTCAGAAAAGCAGACTGACTCCCTCAGGGAACTGATGGGCAGGATCCTCTGGGAGAATAAAATGAGGAGGAAAGGAGGCCAGGAGACTTGGCTGCATTTTAAAGAATCCTAATTGAGGTTGCAGGAACAAACCATCCCGATGTGTAGAAAGAATAGTAAATATGGCAGGCGACCAGCTTGGCTTAACAGTGAAATCCTTGCTGATCTTAAACATAAAAAAGAAGCTTACAAGAAGTGGAAGATTGGACAAATGACAGGGAGGAGTATAAAAATATTGCTCAGGCATGCAGGAGTGAAATCAGGAAGGCCAAATCACACTTGGGAGTTGCAGCTAGCAAGAGATGTTAAGAGTAACAAGAAGGGTTTCTTCAGGTATGCTAGCAACAAGAAGAAAGTCAAGGAAAGTGTGGGCCCCTTACTGACTGAGGGAAGCAACCTAGTGACAGAGGATGTGGAAAAAGCTAATGTACTCAATGCTTTTTTTGCCTCTGTCTTCACGAACAAGGTCAGCTCCCAGACTGCTGCACTGGGCAGCACAGTATGGGGAGGAGGTGACCAGCCCTCTGGGGAGAAAAGTGGTTCAGGACTATTTAGAAAAGCTGGATGAGCACAAGTCCATGGGGCCGGATGCACTGCATCCGAGGGTGCTAAAGGAGTTGGCGGATGTGATTGCAGAGCCATTGGCCATTATCTTTGAAAACTCATGGCGATCCAGGGAGGTCCAGGATGACTGGAAAAAGGCTAATGTAGTGCCCATCTTTAAAAAAGGGAAGGAAGAGGATCCGGGGAACTACAGGCCAGTCAGCCTCACCTCAGTCCCTGGAAAAATCATGGAGCAGGTCCTCAAGGAATCAATTCTGAAGTACTTAGAGGAGAGGAAGGTGATCAGGAACAGTCAGCATGGATTCACCAAGAGCAAGTCATGCCTGACTACCCTAATTGCCTTCTATGACGAGATAACTGGCTCTGTGGATGAGGGGAAAGCAGTGGATGTGTTATTCCTTGACTTTAGCAAAGCTTTTGATACGGTCTCCTTTAACTTGCTGGCAAGAATACTGTGGAAGTATGGACTATAAGGTGGATAGAAAGCTGGCTAGATCATCGGGCTCAACGGGTAGTGATCAATGGCTCCATGTCTAGTTGGCACACGGTATCAAGCGGAGTCCCCCAAGGGTCGGTCCTGGGGCCAGTTTTGTTCATTATCTTCATTAATGATCTGGAGGATGGCGTGGACTGCACCCTCAGCAAGTTTGCAGATGACACTCAACTGGGAGGAGTGGTAGATACGCTGGAGGGTAAGGATAGCATACAGAGGGACCTAGACAAATTAGAGGATTGGGCCAAAAGAAATCTGATGAGGTTCAACAAGGACAAGTGCAGAGTCCTGCACTTAGGACGGAAGAATCCCATGCACTGCTACAGACTAGGGACCGAGTGGCTAGGCAGCAGTTCGGCAGAAAAGTACCTAGGGGTTACAGTGGACGAGAAGCTGGATATGCGTTGACAGTGTGCCCCCTTGTTGCCAAGAAGGCTAATGGCATTTTGGGCTGTATAAGCAGGGGCATTGCCAGCATATCGAGGGACGTGATCATTCCCCTCTATTCGACATTGGTGAGGCCTCATCTGGAGTACTGTGTCCAGTTTTGGGCCCCACACTACAAGAAGGATGTGGAAAAATTGGAAAGAATCCAGCGGAGGGCAACAAAAATGATTAGGGGGCTGGAGCACATGACTTATGAGGAGAGGCTGAGGGAACGGGGATTGTTTAGTCTGCAGAAGAGAAGAATGAGGGGGGATTTGATAGCTGCTTTCAACTACCTGCAAGGGGGTTCCAAAGAGGATGGATCTAGACTCTTCTTAGTGGTAGCAGATGACAGAACAAGGAGTAATGGTCTCAAGTTGCAATGTGGGAGGTCTAGGTTGGATATTAGGAAAAACTTTCACTAGGAGGGTGGTGAAGCACTGGAATGGGTTACCTAGGGAGGTGGTGGAATCTCCTTCCTTAGAGATTTTTAAGGTCAGGCTTGACAAAGCCCTGGCTGGGATGATTTAGTTGGGGATTAGTCCAATCCCCTGCTCAAAGCAGAACCAGATGACCTCCTGAGGTCCTTTCCAACCCTGATATTCTAGGATTCTATGTGAGGTATCATTGGAAAGGTTAGGATGTACTGAATACGATTATCCTATTATATGCATGTATCACTTTTGTATCTGAAGTTAGAAATATTAACTATGTATCAATTACAAAAGTGTTTGCACCTGGGGAACGCCCACCAGACAGAATGCAATCAGTCTGGCTGGTTAGTCAATGGGCCACTAGGGAGGACAATAGGACTTTGAAGATGCTAATCTCCCACCTTCCTGAGAAGCTTTTTGGGATGCTGCTTTAACACTGCAGGGTCATGTGATCACGTCATCTGATACTGGACCCCATCTTGGCCTGCTAGTATTTTTCCACAAAAGGGATAGATACCAAACTGGGAAACAACGGATTCCTGCCATATGTAAATCCTATTTAAGGCAGGGATGTGAGTTAATCATGGCTACTTCTTCACTGAATCCCCACTTAGGATGACTGTTGAGAAGATCTAAGAAACAAGGGGGGGGGGGGGGGGAGGAGAGGGAGCTGAGCCCGGGCTGGGAAAAGGTGTCCAGCCTGTGAAAGAAATGCCTAAAACATTTAGGGTGAAAAATTACTACTTGTAACCAGTTTGTTTAGTGTATTGAGCTTTGTTTGCGTGTTTGTTTGCTCAGTAATCTGCCTTGATCAGTTTGCTATCCCTTATAATCACTTAGATTTTTTTTTATCCTTTGTAGTTAATAAACTTGTTTTTGTTTTCTTTAAACCAGTTTGTGCAATTCATAATGGGGGCGGGGGAGGGAGAAAGCTGTGCATATCTTCTTCACATTGAGGGAGGAGGCGATTTTCAGGAGCTTGCACTGTACAGATTTCCGTGCAGCACAAGACAATACGATTTTGGGTTTACACTCCAGAGGGGGAGTGCACTTGAGTGCTGGGCAATTCCCACACCGAGCTGACTTCAGTGACACTGTCTTTCTGCAGCTGGGCGTGTCCCTACCAGTGTGTGTGCTGGAGAAGGCTTAGGACAGGGTGAGGGAGCCCAGGCTGCTGGAACAGGTAGGCTCAGTGGTAACCCTGTATATCAAGTGGCACCAGGGGTGGGGTGGGGGAGAGAAAAACCCATCACGGGGATGGTATGATGAGGTTGCCTATAATGGCATATGGCTCATCCAAAACCGCTAACTGCAAGTATCTCTAGTGGCTGGAGACAGCATACTAGAGGGGGAGGGCTGTCAATTACTACAAAGAATTCTTTCCTAGGTGTCTGGCTGGTGGGTCTTGCCACATGCTCAGGGTCTAACTGATGGCCATATTTGGGGTAGGAAGGAATTTTTCCCCAGGTCAGATTAGCCAAGACCCTGAGCAGTTGTCACCGCCCTCTGCAGGGTTGGGCATGGGTCAGTTGCAGGTTTGAACCAGAGTAAATGGTGGATTCTCTGTAACTTGAGGACTCAAATAGCTCAGCCAGAATTTATGGGCCCATGTCAGGAGTGGGTAGATGAGCTTCTGTGGCCTCCGATGTGCAGGTGAGACTAGATGATGATGGTGATGAAGACAGATTCATAGATTTTAAAGCCAGAAGGGACTAAAGGCCTAGTCTACACTGGGTGGGGGGAAGAAATCGATCTAAGTTACGCAACTTCAGCTACGTGAATAACGTAGCTGAAGTCGACGTACTTAGATTGACTTACCGTGGTGTCTTCACCGCAGTGAATCGACTGCGGCCGCTCCCCCGTCGACTCTGCCTGTGCCTCTCGCGGCGGTGGCGTACAGGAGTCGACGGGAGAGCACTTGGGGATCGATTTATCATGTCTAGACTAGACGCGATAAATCGACCCCAGCTGGATCGATCGCTGCCCACCGATCCAGCAGGTAGTGTAGACATACCCTAAGTTGGGACAGGAAGGCAGTAGCCATTTACTGTACCACTGACACACTGTTCTGAACACCCCATCCAGTCTGAGACCATAGACACTTCGGTAAATGAACATATACCTGTACTGGGGAAGCCCTTTTCTCACGGACTGACAATGGAAATGAGCTTCTTTTCCCACCTTGCAATCTGACTGTGTGCTGAGGCTTAGTACTCCCCTGACAGACTCCAATACAGACACGTCAGACAGAATCTAATGGCAGACGACAGCTGGGCACTTACCTCTGCACGATACTGTGGTAGCCTGGTGCTATATCATCGGTCACAGGTTGTAGGAAGACATTGGCATATCTGCAGAGAAAAGGAGGCAACTGTGAGCAGCCAGTCTCCTTACTGGTAACAGAGTGAACACCTGGTCAGAGGCTGGAGCATGCTCTGCATAGACAGAACCACTAAGCACTTGTTTCACACACACATGCACTTCTGGTCAACGGGGAGTGGAGAGTCCCTCACCCAAGCACTAGTGGAGACCAGCCTGGGGCACAGGAGAACAGATAATTCCCCCCTTCAGCTTGCTGGGCACAAGCCACCTCTTCTTGCCAGTCCACATGGGATCAAGTTCACTTACCTGTGATTAGCTGCTGCTCTCCAAACTAGCATAATAGCTTTTTTCCAGATCTTCTGGGCTTGAATTGCTTCCTGGTCCTCACTGCAAACAGAGCTAAGGAGATAAGGATGCCTGTCAGAGTGGGCTGCACTGAAGCCCCTAGCCAAATGCACAGGGTCAGTGCCCAGTGCAAGACTTCCTTCAACAAGCTCCAATGCTGCCTTGCAGCAGCAGCCTAAGTTCAGTCAGCCCTGGATCTACCCACATTGCTCTGTGCAAGCCAAAGGAAAGGAAGCCGCACCTGTCTCCTGGGAGCTGGCTCGATGGAGTTGTCTACACAATGCTCCTGGGAGTACGGAGACCACAGGAGCCAGACAGCTCAGCAGCCAATCTCCACCACAGGCCCATTTAGCCAGCAACACATAGAAATGAGACAATCCCATACTCTTTCCCCAGCATGGACCGAGATTTGCATTGTGGGTGGCTGAAGGTTTCACTGATACTCACAACTGCGAGGAGGCAGGGCTACTGGGGATGGAATCAGCTAGAGTGTGAGACTGCAAAGGTGCATTATGGATACTGAAGCCATCATCACTCTCACTCACGGGGGGCTCATTATCCATTTCCGATAGGTACCCCTCCCCCTGGTCTTCCTCCTTGGGTTCCTCCAGACTGGCAGCCTCACTGGCACCATCCTCATCATCATCTTCACCCTGAGCATCCTGAGATATAGGATCAAATTCCATCAATTTACCTAATCAAAATGCAGCTATCAGTAACAATGCCTGCGTCACAGCCTCCAAAAATGACTGTTTCAGTAAGCAGAGTGGAGCCCTTTATCACAGCTGCTAGCCAGTTCTAAGGGCATTTGAACAAACACCTAAATCCCTGCCACAAAGCATCACAAGGGCCTGGCGTGAGTTCCTCTAAGCTATAGATATCAGATGCAGATACATACTGGCGCCCCTTCCTACTCAGCACAAGGGTGGGCCACTGGCTTTCCTATCCACTGTGTGGGAGCTGAGAAGCAGCAGCAACATAATGGCATCAAACTCATTTTAACCACTGGACTCAAGAAGTTCAAGGCCAATTACCTTCCCAAAGACAGTGCGGGCCTCTTCCTTCATTGACTCTGGGAGGAAAAGACAAAGAGCAAAATTTTCATTCCTAGGAGCAGTTTTTAGAACATTCCCTCCTGCACCAATACCCTCCCCTTCCAAATGAATTATTCCCTATTTCTGCATAGATTATCTTCACCCCCATGCTGAACCAGACCACTAAAGTCCATTCAGCTAGTAAGCTGCAGGTAAAAGATATCCTAGCCCGGTTAAGTTACCTGACAGCTCAAATTTGTGCTGAGCATCAGCCTGTGAGGAGTCGTCACTTGCATTTAGGACATTTGGAGGGGATGAATCATCATCAGGTGGTGTCTGGAGGGAACAGAAATGCACAAATTTAAGTGTTTGTGTCAGCTTCCTTCAGAGCATGGTGTATAGGTGAGTATCTCACTACCCCAAACCCAATCCCAGAGAGCAGGTTTTCACAGAATGCCATGACAACAGCAATTCTGCACACGGACTGGCAGCAGACAGCAAAGAACTATCTATTATACGTCGAGGGCTTCAAAGATCTAGCACAGCAATAGTCATAACCCACAAGGAAAGAGTCACTGCTCTGCTCCAAGCGTACTCACTGAAGAGACATCTCCAAACCCAGGGGTCCATCCCTTCTCTGAACTGCTTTTCCTTGCCTGCCAACTGTTACCTGCTTTCAACCACACCAGTCCAAGACAGCCTCCCCACCTACATACCTCTATCTTCACCGTACTGTGTGTTGCTGCTTCTCCCTTGGCTGATTCTGTCTCCGTTTCAGAGTTCTCTCTCACGATAGCAGCCGCTTTCTGCTGCTCCTCCGTCTCTCGACTCCTGAGCTCGGGTGTTTCTGCTATTTGCACGGCTCCTACCGTGGCTTCCTCAGAGTCCAATTCATTCTGCTCCAGCTCTGCAGATTCTGTCTTTATTTCTGAGCCCAGCTCCCCAATACTTATTAGGTCTTGGATTTCCTTTGCCTCTGGTTCATCGCAGTCTCGCCTCTCCTGCTTCACAGTCACTGCCACATGGGGGATCTGTGCCTGTTTCTCATGGTCCTGCTGAATCGGATGCTCCCATGGGCCAGTCAAGGCCTGGGGGTCATCAGTCTCTTCACAAAAAGACAAAGCAGCTTCAACTGCTGCTACATCCAGGACTTCAGGATGGTCATCTACCTTTACCAAAACAAAGACATAGCAGCACAAGCAAAGGTCAGCAAGGAGAGCAGAGCCCCCTTCCCACCCCAAATACATCTCTACCCAACAGGCCAGGGCCAGTGTCCCAGCGCTGAGAAAGCTGCAATGGCTGCACCACTTTAATTCCTAAACAATAAACCAACATGCATGAGCGGCGGGTACCATAGGCAGGGGTAGGCTATGCCTCCCCAAACAGCCTAACGTGGCCCCACCCACATTCTGCCCAGAGGCCAGGCCCCTTCCTGCGGTTCCCAATGCTCTGCCCTGGCTGGCCCAGGCTGGCTGGCCTGCCTCCCGCAGGGACTCAGGGTGGCTGCGACCGCGCCTGGCCCAGCGCTCTGGGGCTGGGGCCTTGCCCCTGGCCGCCCAGCGCTGGGGGCCACGTGGGGGTGCTCTTGGCTCCTGCAGGGGAAGGGGAGCAGAAGGGGGAGGGGCTAGCCTCCCCCCAATGGCTGGGTCACCAGCCGCCTATGCTAACATGGCTTCCCAAAACCACATGAGCTGGCTGTTAAAACGGGGGTAATTAAGGAGCTGGGAAGAGCCATTATGGAGATTTCAGAGTAGCAGCTGTGTTAGTCTGTATCCGCAAAAAGAGCAGGAGTACTTAGAGACTAACACATTTATTTGAGCATAAGCTTTCATGGGCTACAGCCCACTTCTTTGGCTGCATAGAGTGGAACATATATTGAGGATATATCTCTCTCTCTGTGTGTACACACACACACACACACACACCATGAAAAGGTGCGAGTTGTCTTACCAATTCTCCATTATGGAGAAGAAATTAAACAGGCCCTTACACCCATGGAGGGGCCATATATATTCTGTCTTCAGATGGGTTGTTCCCACTTTGGACCAAGTGCATCACAGATTGCTAGCAAGGATTAGAGGTTCCCTACTAACCACTCAGTACCGGGTTCCTCGGTCTTGTCAAGTACTGAATGATATGGAGAAATAGGACTCACCTGTCTGTACTTGAGGCCTAGGAGACTCCTTGGCAGAGCTTGGGGCCTTCATGTTCAGAAACATGGGGCTTCTGGAATACACAGTGCTAGTAGCACTCATCTGTTAGCCTGTCTGGGATCTGTCCCCCATTCAATGTTGGTGCCAGCTGAAACCCAAGGGTTTCCTGAGTGGAACACCACACAGCTGTTGCCAGCGTACTAGGGGATTGCCAGGGGACTGGAATGTAATAACTTGGACAGAGGGAGAAAACAGGCAGGTGAAGATTGTCCAATGAGCAAGAAATACTTCCTAATCCTGCATCTGTGTAACAACTGGAGATAAATACATCCAGGCCCTGGAGAGAAATGCAGTTGGCTTCCCAGCCTGCTTTGACATTTACCTTGTCCTCAATGATGGCTATAATATCTCCAACAGTTTCAAAGTCCAGCTCTTCCCCAGTATAGGAGACTGCAATGTCCATCTTCTCAGCCAAATCCAGATCTTCTTTCCCATCCATGCTGTGATCTTTGGAAGGCCCAGCAGCACTGCCAGTACCAGTACCCAGACACTCTTTCTTGATGGAATCAATGATCATGGAGATTTCACTGCTGTCCATAGACACCGTCACTGTGTGGGGATCAGCCACTGCCTCCATGGAAACACAAGTGTCTGACTGGCTCACTGGATAAGGATAAGAGTGACAACTCAGAGACCAATCAGGTGAAAGCCTACCAGCATCAGTGACCATTAAGGTGGAAAAGATCATCAGCCTCTCTCAAACCCACCCACAGCAGTTTGGCCAAAAAGGATAGACACACACAGGGCAATTTGCTTGCTACCCAATAAGGGATGCAAACCAGGAACTTAGCTCTTGCATCATGATCCAGCACACTATGCCAGCAGCCAGCCCACCCAGCATATTCCCTTGTAAACCCCATCCGTCACCCCATCCAGCACCTCTCCTCAGGAACCCCAGCTCAGCCACCCATCTAGGAGTCAGCTTTAAATGCTCATGCTCCCTCACCCCCTTCTGGGAACCAGCTTCTGAGGTGAGGTAGAAGCCCCAGCTCACATCTTCCTATCTGTAGAGCCTGAGGGAAGCGCTGCTTTCAAGCACTAAGCCACCCATGAGTGCGTAGTTCAGGAACGCACCTGTCACTACGCTCTCTGGAGTTGCAGCGGGTGGCACAACGGATGGTGCTGACAGCGTGGGCATCATGACAATGGTTGCCTGGGACACAGACTCTACAGGGGGTGGCAGGAGTTTAGCTGGAGGTTCGCTGGCAACAGCGGAGAAGGAAGCAAGAGGTGTGGTGAACTGTGCAGGACCAGCTTCTAGAAGCCGAGAAAGAGTAGGAGCACCTAACAGAGTACAGAGGGAAAAAGCACATGAGCAAGAAGCAACAGCCATTGAGCTCTCCAATGCAATCACCAGACTCTTGACTGGCTGACTGCTCCCTCCTGAGGCCAAGGTACTGTAAATGACCTATGAACTGAGAGCGCCATGCTGGTAGTCTGTGTCAGAAATGCACGGCTCTCTAAGGTATGCAGTCTGAGCCAGAACCATGCACAGACTATGGGAACACCATGTGTTTAGTGTAAAGACTGTAGAGGCTACACCACACATGCAAAAGATGTTAAGGGCCCTCTTTAAAAAACTTGCTGCAAACAGAGAACCATACAGTGTGAACTAGGAAGAATGCAGTTCCTAGTGATCAGAGCGGGGGAAGAATAAAAGAGGGAGATTCTCTTTGCAGGGTATCCCTGACGGCTGCCTCCAGGTTCAAGGGCTGCTATGCATCTTAAGTCCTACTTCCAGCACAGATTTACTGAACCACTTCAGCTCCAATAGCAGGATTCAGAAGATCAGACATTCAGAAAGCAGAATGAGAACATTCAAATTGGATAGGATAAAACATGTATAAAAGGCATAAATGCTCCTGCTTCAGAAAGCAGGAGCAAACCAGTAACTGGCAGAGGGCAAGAGGAAAGCTTCCCATGGACAGGTTGCTCTGTAACTGTTCACTGCAGATATTCTTGCACCTTTTTGGTCTACCTGCTCACCCGGCCCTCAGCACCATAATATCCAAGTGCCTCACCATAATTAGTGTTTTTTTCCCCACATCACAATACCTTGGAACCGAGGCAAAGGGCAGATTAAATGACTTGCCCAAGTTTACAAGAAGTCCGTAGCTGAACCAGGTACTGATCCAGGTTTCCTATCTACTAGACCATCCTCCCTATCCTGGAGCTTCTGGTGTTGGCCATTGTTCGAGATAAGAGACCAGACTATACGGACAATGATCTGATCCACCCTGGCAATTCCTATCATCCCATGTTTTTGCAGCTCTTTCTCTGCCAGGATTAGAGTCATTTTAAAGAAAGCAAAGAAGTGTCAATGGATCTCTTAATGGAATGTCATGAGCAGACAGCCTGACTGTCTTTGGTCCCATTCTGAAAAGAGCTTATTATAGAACAGTCTATGAAACTATATTTTGCAGACAAAAGCCTCAGATGCCCCAGAAGAGAGAACTCTGAAGAGAGTCTGCGTGGGTTACCTGAAGCAGCAGGTGATGCAGGGACAGTACCAGATGCCAACTGCATTTCCCCACCATGCAGCACTGGAAGGACCCCTCCTACCTCCAGGAGGACTCCTGAGCTATTCATGTGACCAGAAGCCACTGCCATCTCGCTTTCACCAACCTGCCAAAGGAGGACACAGATGAAGCTCCTGGGCAGGAGACATGTTCACATCACTGATTCTCCCCTAGATATGCACCCCGTTAATATATCCATCAATCTGTGAATCCGAGCCTCTTCTACACATTTCAACCCAGTCCAGCCCCTGACTGAGGTGTATCATGCTTTCACACAAACATGGCTGGTTCAAATATTTGATTACAATCATCTGAAACCGATGCCATGTGGCTGTTGCCTGGGAAGTCAGACGGAGTGCATGATTTGCTCTGCTCTAGTCCCTCTACCCAAGGATCCCAAATTGCTTTACAAGTGTCAGTGTATTTAGTCTCACAACCCCTTAAGTGGCAGGGAAATAGCCTCTCTTTGCATGTGGGGAAACTGAGGCACTGAGAGGGGAAGTAACTTGCTCGAGGTTACACGATGAGCCAATGACAGAGCTGAGAATAAATGCCAAATGGCATTGTTAATGCAAGAAACCCCCTGTAATACTTAAACTGCCACACGCCTAACTCTGTTTTCCCCATACCTTAAGTTGGCATACTGCTGCTTGAGAACTCCAGAGAACAGCACGGAATAGTTACCCAAGCCAAATGCATTTCTGCAAGTGGAGAGGGCTGGCAGTGAGGCAGCAGCAACACCTGCCTCTCTGATAGAGAAAGGGGTAAGACAACCTCAAAGCCTCTCACTTCTTTGTAAGCCAAACTTCTCCCCACCTGCCAGAAGTCCTCAGCCTCACTGGCCCCCATCTCCATGAAGGACAGTTTTTAGAAGTTTCCCATATTAACACCTATTTTGCTCCACCAGGGTTAACATTAGGAACCACAGCGCAGATAGGCTAATGGCTGCTGACTCCACATTTTCAGAACAGATCTAAGAGACAAGTTACTGAGGAGTGTCAACAACTGGTTGTCCCTCTAACACTAGGGCTCCCAACATCACTAACACCAGTAAGGTTGAACTGGTGTTAGCAACAGGGTGATTTTAACAACTATCTAGGCTATGGACATGAGCCATTGAGGGATAAGTCCAGGACGGAACAAACCAGTGTGAATCCTAGTCTCTCAATTTTTAAATGCATAAAGGGCATTTATTTGACCTCTCTACTTATAAGTTAACCTGATTTTGTTGAAAATTAAAATTCAACTTTGGGCTGAGATGCGGACAAGCAAGATCACCCCAAAGGGAAACAGATACAAGGCTGTAAAAATCAAACCTCCAAGTAGACTAACCAGGGATTCTGCTCTGATCTCCGTTCCAAGTGCAGTGTCACTCAATGGCACAGTCTGCTACTCCAACTCTTCAGGTCCCAAAGGGGATAGTTAACTTTCAGAGGGCTTGTCTTCACTACCAGGGTAAGTTAGCCTAAGTTACACTACTCCAGCTACGTGAATAATATAGCTGAAGTCGAAGTAGCTTAGGTCGACTTACTGTAGTGTCTACACTATGCTGCATCACTTATCTCTGAGAGGTGGAGTATCCGGGTTGACCAGAGCGCGCTCTGCCATTGATTTAGTGGGTCTTCACTAGACCCACTAAATCGACAACCGCTGCATCGATTGCAGCAGCTGGTAGTGAAGACAAGCCCAGAGTTACCTAACCTCTTCAGTCCTGAATTCACAGTACCACAAGGAAAGAGTTCCACCTTTGTGGCTCACAGGGTTTAATTACAGCTTAAGAATTCTCCCTGTGCTGGAATCTTGCAAGATCCGGATGGTTTTTGAAGCCCTTTACAGCTCCCCTATTCAGTACGAGAGTCTGAAGCATAAATTCATCAGTATGCTTGTATATGCGAGCAGAGCGCTCCATACCAGCCTGGGGCTTGTGGGAAGGAGGCTGCCCTTCTTCAGTAGCTCCGAGAGCAGAGGGGAAGGAGGCGGAGTTGCTTTCTGTCCTAGCATCTTTTTCTGGGGTGACTCATCAGTGACTAGGGTTATGGGGGCATCCAGGGGAGCTGAACCTGGAGGGGTGTCAGGGATCCCAATGAAGGAGGCAACTGGGGTGCTGGGCAATGTCCCTGGAGTTACCTGAGAAAGAGAAAAACCACACTGTTCAAAGCCACACCTTCACCATACTGACTAGACCCATTTATTCCTTCCCCCAAGGCCACTGACCCAGCACACCCCAGGGACCTGCTCCATTCATTCACTGCACCCGCTCCAGGCATGTGCCTTCACCTTTTCACTCCCTGCCTTTGCCCCAGATACCTGCTCCACTACCTCATCACAGAAACCGAAGGGAATTTGTATCCTGGATGTACACAGGCCATACTACAGCACTAAGATAGGGAAAGCACCAGCAAGGCAAGGGGCCCTCCTGAGCTGCACAGAGCCCCCCAGTCCCTGCTCCTTTCTCTCTTACCATTGGAAGCATCCTTACCCCTGGGCTGGTCTCCTCCACATTTTGCTGAGACAAGTCCCCCAGAGCATAGTCCCTTCCAGGGGAGGTTGAACCTGCAGGAGAGCGGACCATCACACCGGTCAACCTTCGAGGGGGGTTCTTAACTGCCTGACGAGCTGGAAGAGAATGGAAAGGAAGTGAGACCCCCAAAGCGCCAGCTGGGAAACTTCTTTGGAATCAGTTCTACTTCTGGCCTAGCAGACACCACCAAATTAACCACTTCAGTTACAGTGACTGCCACAGAATCATCTAATTCAACTCCTGCACCACGGCAAGGCTGACCATCCCTAATGAATGGCTGATGGATCCCTGCTTTGAACCTGTCCAGTGGCAGGGTCTGCACAAGCTCCCCTAGCACTGGTTCCATGGCTGAACTGTCTCAAAAGCTACTAAGTTGTTCTGAATATTTAACCCACCTTTCTGCTGCTGCACCTTCAGGCATGAACGCAAGTTTTATCTTCCAGGACTACTGAGAGTCTCTTATTCCTAGTCTATTTCTAATATTCATTATCAGGCCATTCTCCTGCTTTCCCTCAGGTGCCTTTTCTGCAAAGGAGTGCATCCAGGTCTCCCCCTTGCCTAATGGGGCATTTTTACTCTATGGGTTCCTCCTTGAACTCTCCTAGTTTTGCCTTTTTACAAGATGCTGTTGAAAATTGTGTGTAACCCTCTCCCTCCTAACCCTGAGCCAAGGAGAGCAGAGTACCCAGGTCCTTCCTACCTGGATCTCTGCAGGTTCCTTCCTTTCTCAGGGCTCCAGCCTTAAATTCAGCCCAGATTTTTTTTTTTAAATAAGCAAGAGTTTGTGTGTGTGTGTGTGTGTGTGTGTGTGTGTGGGTGGGTGGAGAGGGGTGGTGGTGGGGAAACAAACATAGTCCTATCTCACCCTGATAAGCAGCATCTGTAGCCTTCCTCTTCATCTCCGCCTCCTCCTCTTCCATTTTTTTCTTCCTGAACAAAGTAAACAAAGTACTTGGTGGCACAATGCCCCCGGAACCCAAAAACCACCTGGTGCCTCCCCCGGGGCCATCAGGTCACAGACACCTGACTCATAGCCTTCATATGTCAATGAGACATCCCTGCTAGCTAAGGCCCAATTGCCCTGAGCAAATGGGTAGTCAGGTTCCAGTCAGGGAATGAGACATTCCAGGGAATCTCACTCTCAGCTCTACACCCAAGATGATGCCAACAGGACACTGCAAGCCTGCACCAGGCTCCTTATGCCAATGCTGGAGAGCACCAAGAGACACTTCATAATGGATGGCGCTCCCATTCCAAATGTAACCCTTAAAAGCCAGAGCATCTGTCCAGCTTAGCTGTTCCTCCCAAGCCTCGGAGTGCAATGATTGAGAGACACACAGAGAGAAGGGGGAATATCCCCAAGCCCAAGGGCTCTGAGAAGTACAATCTCAGGGGGAATTGGAACAGGGAAATAATAAGATAACCCACACCACAATGTCATTGCACAGCTCCTCCAGTCTGCTATCCATGTGCCCAGCCTGGATCAGCTCTGCATCCTTCTTCAGCTGCCTGCAAACAGACACAGCACCACCTCAGCTCCACACCAAGCCTGCAATATACACCCTTTCGTTCCCTCTACTTTTCCCTGCTGCACTCTCGCGCGCTCAGGGCAGCTTTGCTGACCACAGCCTTCAGTCAGACCAGAGCCTCTAATATGTACCTATACTTCTCCTGTGTCTCCTTGATCACTTTCTTCAACTCCTCAACTCGTTCTGCTGTCAGTTTCCGCACAATGACATCTTCCACAGTTTCCACAACCTCCCCTTTCTCACCACGTTTTCTCCTACAGAACAAGGACAGGAAAATGATATAATCACCAACCACAGGAACACCCCACCCTCCTATAAACACCATCTGCTGCCCACACAGCCCCACCAGTCCAGCCATGCCCCAACAGCTTCTTCCTTACCAACTAACCTAGTCCCCAGCTCACCTCTTCCCCTTTTTCTTTTCCCAGAAAAAATACTGGAACTCACACTGCTCAAACACCCTCCTTCTGACCTAGCCAGGTCTCCTGTCTCTGACAGTGGCTAGCACCAAATGCTTCAGAAGGTGCAGAAAACCCCATCACGGGGCAAGTTTATTCTTATCGTCAAACAAAAAGTGGATGACCCATACCTCGAAGCAGGAGGGTTTGCCTTCCTGTCAAATTTTTACCCTAGTTAATATAACTTCAGATAAGATTCTTCCTATCCACAAATGCTCAATCCTTCTCTTGAATTCTACTCTTTGCTTCAGTAACCTGTGTGATGAGTTCCACATGCTAATTATGCATAGCATGAAAAAAAATTACTACTATGAAATGTTTTCCCTCTAATTTCATTGGGTGTCAAGGGCCAGCATAAGCGCCCTAGCTCAGAACTTGGGCCTATGACAAGCACAGACTGAAACATTTCAGCCTGAACTGTTGCAGTGTTACTATAGAGAGAAAGAACAGGAGACTCAGTTGCTCCTCCCTGCACAATCCCAAAATGCTATGGGTATATAAAGAGCAGCATATAATGAGGAGTGAAAAAAGCTTGAACTCGCTGGATAACATGCACTGACTTTTATACTCCCAGATTCCTTTCTTATTCTGAGCTGTAGTTTTATGCATAAAGCTTTTGGATTATAAGGTGCAATGCATGTGATCAAGGCTTTTTTGTATTAAAAAACAAAACTATTTTGGTGCACCACCAGTGCCATATATTTTATGAAATACATCCTTGTTTAATATTACTATTTAATATTGCTGTCTTACTGGAGTGACATTATGTTACATCATCTTTCTAACTGGGGACCGCAACTACCCTAAAATACTACTTTGGGGAGCTCTGCTGGGAATTGTGGGCAAGATAATTCAGGAGCCCCACAATGCACTATATTATAAAGGTTGCAGGGAGTGATGTATAGGAATGAACGGAACCATTTCAGGAATAAATGTTACAGTAACCAGTTACAGAAACTTTTAGATCTGAAAGGGTCTAGTCCTCTAACGTAGGAAACTGGATGAACAGAAAGAGCATTCTAGGTGAACATTCCTATGCTTACTTCCCAGCTGCTCCTCCCTTGGCAGCAGTCACCCTCCCTGCCCAGATATCACATCCAGATTTCCCTGTCCCTGCCTGCTCTTCCTTTAACAGTTCTGGCAAATGCACTGCCAGATAAACTGTTGAACCCTCCAAGAGCTGTTGCAGAAACCACATGCCTCATCCTTTGCACTCACTTGGGGGTCTCTGTGGTCTCCAGAAGCTCCGAATACTGAGATGCACAGTGCTAGGGAAAAAACAGAGGGAGTTAGAGCACACACAGAACAGTCATCACATGCAACTCTATCAGCAAAGCTCATGTGGGCACTGGGCTCCACTCTTCAAAGATCTATCACCTATTGAGTGTGTTTGCAGAGGTATGGATGGGGACACAACTGCACACATTGGAGTCACATTTATGACTGCAAGTGGGTTCATTGTACCAGGGTTTATTTCCACTCCACTCTCTGCTGTCCATACTGATCTTCAGAGAAAAGAAAAGCAGATTCCCCAGCCTAATAACGTATGCATCTAAGAAGGGAAATACTACAGTTACGAGCAGCAGCTGCAGGATGTTCTCAGAGTTGGTGCAGCCAAGAATATCTCAAGGTAGTGGGCTGGCTAGAATTGTACCAAGACCAGTTCTTCATAGGACATAATTGGGACTAGAAAAATGACAATATTAAAAAAGTGACTCCCCTTCTCCTCCAGATAAACGCCTCCTCCCCGATATCTCAAGTTACTGATCTTCAAGCAGCCATACCACCAGAAGCCTGTCTTAGCAAGAGTTGTAGCCCCTTTCCAAAACTCAAAAGCCAGCATCTTACCTTCTGAGAGAACCAGTCAGGTGGGCGGCCTGGCTCTGCAAAGGGTTTGATAGCTCTGCTGACTGATACCCTGCAAGAAAGAGCAGGTAAATGACTGGAAACTTGCCTTCCTGTCCTCACCAACACATGGGGGAAGGGTGCTAGCCTGTCTCACTGCTCGCTTGGACATAGAACTTTCCTAGCTACTTAAGAGTATAAGCTCTTTGGGAAAGGTACTGTGTTTGTACAAGACCTAGCAATCGCTAACACAAACAAGTTTGTTTATATTTACAGGAGATAATGCTGCCCTCTTCTTATTTAGACATGGACACATGTCCCCTGGAATGGTGGTTCAAGCATGAAGGGACATATGAATCTTTAGTACATCTGGCACGTAAATATCTTGCAACGCCAGTTACAACAGTGCCATGAGAACACCTGTTCTCATTTTCAGGTGACACTGTAAACAAGAAGTGGACAGCATTATCTCCTACAAATGTAAACAAACTTGTTTGTCTGAGCGATTGGCTGAACAAGAAGTAGGACTGAGTGGACTTGCAGGCTTAAAATTTTACATTGTTTTATTTTTGAATGCAGGTTGTTTTGTACATGAACTTACAAATGTAGAATTAACTTCCATGATAAAGAGATTGCACTACAGTACTTGTATTGGGTGAATTGAAAAATACTATTTCTTTTATTTTTTATAGTGCAAATACTTGTCATGAAAAACAAATAGAAGGTGAGCACTGTACACTTCGTATTGTGTGGTAATTGAAATCAATATATTTGACAATGAAATAAACATCCAAAAATATTTAAGTAAATGGCATTCTATTATTGTTTAATAATGAGGTTAATCACATGGTTAATTTTTTAAATCTCTTGACATCCCTAGTTATAAGTCTGGAAAGAAACAGTTAAGTGATCCAGCCAATTGCCATTATGGATAGCCGTTCAATTCCCAGGCCGCTACTCCGCTCTCACTCCTTCCCGGACACAGCCCAGCGGCTCAGTCGCTGCTGGTCCTTACGCCTGTAGGGAAGATTTCCAGGAGCCAGGCTCGGGGCTCGCTCCCAGCAGGAGATCTGGCCGGAGCAGGTTGTTTCTATGAACAGCAATCGCTCAAGTGACCCGTCGGGCTCTCCTAACGGAGCACTGGGCCATGTGCATCGGTGCGAACTCTACCAAGCCCGCCGCGGGTCGGGTTCCGGAGCGAGCGGGGCTGCGGCCCGCCAGGCCCGGCGTGGGGGGGGGGGGGGGAGCCCCCGGGAGGCGGGGTTTAGCGGGTTAGCGACTCGCCACTTACCAGTTCTGGTCCCCGCTCCGCATGACGGAGGAGGCGAGGCAGAGCTTCTCCCGGACGGACCATGGCTCCGTGGGGCCGGCGCCCAGCAGCTTGTGCTCTGCCGGGCAGAGGGGAAAGGCTCAGGGTCCAGGGGGACAGCGGGGGGCCCCCCAGAGAAACTCCCCTCCCCCCTCCAGAGCCCCGCCCCATTCCACCCGGACCCAGGCCCCGCCTGCCCCGCGCGCGGAGAAACCCCCCGCTCCCCCCGCGCGCCCCTCACTCACTCCCCGTCCCGGCTGCCATTTTCCCCGACGAGAAGGGCCTGGGGGTGGAGCCAAGCGCAAAGCTCGCCGGGAAACACTCGCTCCCCAGCCTCCGGGCCCCCGTGGGTGGCTGGGAAATAAACGCGCCCCCCTCGCCCCGCCCCCAGCCTCGCTCTGACTCCCTCAGCCCCGTCCCAGTCTGTGATTGGCGGTAGGGCTGCTCGCGCTCTGATTGGTTAAGCGGGCAGACCGCGAGGTTTGAACAAGCAGCAGGACAGAGTTGCCACCGAATCTAAAGTGAGTGAGGGGCGCGCGCGGGGGTGTCGGGGGCTGGGCCCCAGGAGCGGGGGGGGGGGCG
>NC_048305.1:400578-472309 GCF_013100865.1 Trachemys scripta elegans | reverse complement strand
CGGGCTGGGCCGATGTGGGCGGGGGGGGGTAGGGGCTGGCGTGCGGCCGGAGGGGGGGGGCTGGGGGGAGCGTGTGTGTGTGTGGGGGTCAGGGGCTGGGCGGGGGGGAGGGGCTGGAGGGGTGGTCAGCGGCTGGGGGGGCCTGGGCGGGGGTGTAGGGGCTGGAGGGAGCGTGTGGGGGAGGGGGCGGGGGTGTAGGGGCTGGAGGGAGCGTGTGGGGGAGGGGGCGGGGCTGGGCCGAAGGGGGCGGGTCAGAGTCTTGGGGTGGGGCCTGGGCGGGAGGGTCAGGGAATTGCAGTGAAGCTGATCTTATCTGTGCCCCTTCATGGTAGGAGCCACCTGTGGGTACCATGGCCCAGGGACTCCTCTCCCCACAGGGGCTGCTCTCTGATGAGGAGGTCACAGCCTCGCCCCTGCTCGAATCCACAGCAGCGGAGTTTGGGTCCGGCCTGCGCAAAGATTTGCTATCTGATTTCTCTGCTATTTCCCCAAGCCTGGGGGGATCCCAGCAGGTGAGTGGGTTGTAGAAAGGCGGAGTGTTGTTAGGGCTGCTAAACTATTACAATTGCTTAATGCTTTTGTTTTTGGAGCTTTGATGTTCTCACCACTAGCAGCAAGCATAGCCTGCTAATTTAGCAGACCTCCATGGTTCTTGTAGAGAAAGACCACAGGCGCAGTTCTCTGATAAAGACACTTTTCCAGGTTTATTGCCCTTAGTGCACAGTTCTAATGACTTGCACAAGTACATTAACACAAGTGCCCCGTGTCACAGGGTGACTTAGTCAGCAGTGAGAATTTTTGCTTCTCCCTTGGCCACACAAAGAATTAAGACAAGGTACCCTGACATTTATAGACTGAGACAAACAACTTATGTGCCACCTTGCGTGCTTTATGATGTTTATTATCTCCCGTTGTTCCTGATAGTTTTTAAAAAACTTTCTTATATATTGTTGTCAAACCATCTTTTTAGTACTAGATTGGGATGTACATGTACTAGCTTTTTGAAATGTATTTACATAAATATTTAGTGCCTAGTACTTCTTAAAAATGTCTGTTTTAGCAACCCTAGCTGCAACTTTGCCAAGTTTATGTATTGGGCAGTAAACTTGTAAGCATTTGCTTTAACACTGCTTGAATGGCCTGACTTTGGTTTACAGCCTTTGGTTCCAGCCTCAGCAGGCCTAGTGCTCTGGGCTCTCTTTCTCTAGTTCATGGGTCAGAGATCTGACCTACTGATGACTCACTTGTGGATGGGGCTACACATTGAGCTTTGGCTTGTTTTCTGCACCAACGGGTTAAAATACCAGCCCTACAGAGGGGGACCCAATCCAGGGGTCAGAGCTGGAGTCGTAGTCCAGGAACCAAGCCAGGGGTTTTTTAACCTTTATGATGAAAGGGTTCCCAATTAATAAATATTAAATGACTAAGATAAGGGTGTAATCAAACCCAACTCAGTTTTCAGGTTCAAGCCTCTCAGTTGGTTACCAAAAACTTATTTAATGGAGGACCACTAAGTGACACTTTGAATTATGCAGCCAAAGTTTGCTTAATTAATTTTTCTTTTTAACAAACAGGCATGCAATTACCACGTATACTAATGATACTGTTTTACTCTCACTTAAAGATAGAATGGTGAACCAATGCGTGATCAGTCAACTAACAGTGAAGTACAGCCTTATAAACCTGGAACCTAACAGTACCATTTTGATAACTGGGGCTCCTTGCAATTTAGCAAGGCTACTCCTTTTATACTGTAATAGTAATTAGTATTAAACAGCTCTTTACCATAATTCTATTTCTATTATCTTCTTATTGGCTTTTTTTTATTACACATTATTTAAATTAACATCTGCACCAATGTCCTTCCCATACTATCAATTAAATAGCATTTTAATAAATTCATAATTCTCAAAAACCTTATAACCAAAACATAACCCTGGGTCATACACTTGCTAACTTTTATTTTCCCCTAACAGTTTGTCTCCAGTTTACTTCTAGCTTTCTCACAGTAGCAACTTCAGTTTCTCATATTCCTCTACACTTATGCCAAAAACCTAACTTCTACTTATTTCTTCATCTAAACCATCCTACAGGCCAGAGCCAGAATAAGAGTCCAGGGATCAAACAAGAGTCAGATCTGATACACCCACCAGTCAGGAAGTCCTTCAGTTGCTCAGTCAACTTCCTGTGCCTCCTTCTGGCTTAAATAGTATGGTCTGGCCACAGGGGCCATCATTGTCCCCAATCAGGATCCATGTGGGTGGTGCCTCTGGTGGGGTGAGAGTTGTGCTAGTCCCTCACTTCCAGTCCTGCTGGATGAGCTGCCAAGTGGCTGCCTGGGGACCCAGTGGATATGCCTGAGCAAGTTGATTTTTTTGAGCTTCTGGGGCACTTGAGACTGATGCTGGAGCAGGTACCAGTAAAGTGCCCAGAAGCTTCTGAGGCCTGGGTCCTATGAGCTACCTGTGCCGCATGCTGTGGTTCCCATTGGTGCACTGAATTTGACAGAACTTTCTGGTACGTCCACTGTGGCTGATGTTTCTAATCTGTGTGGGGTTCTGCAGGCTGCATCTGAGGACAATAATGGGAAAGTGAAGGTGTATCTGAGAGTTCGGCCCCTGAAGCCATCTGAGCTGGAGAAACAGGAAGATCAGGTGAGAGCCTGGGGCCAAGGAGGAGCTGCATGTGGCAAATAAACAAATCCATTTCCCCAACCTACCGGGAACAGGGTGGTGGTTCTGCAAGTGGAGGATTCCATAACCTCATGCTGTGTCTGTGTGGTGATGGACTGGGGGGAGATTTCTCTTCTGAGCCACTGTGATGATGGAGTTTTATTTGTACCCCTCAGGGCTGCGTCTGTATTGAGAATTCAGAGACCCTCCTTCTGAGAGCGCCCCAGGACTCTTTCACCATGCGGAGCACTGCACGGGGGGTAGGCCAGGCAGTGCATAAATTCACCTTCTCTCAGGTAGGTGCTCAGGCCCAGATCATGCAACCCGCCTTGGAGGGGTTTGTTTCTCTTTCTTTAAAGAACCATGTAACTATAAATGTACTGGATCAAGCATAACTGGCAGCCTGTGCTGAGAAAAGACTGGGACTGGAATAGCTGACAGGGCTGGCTGTGTGTCAGGCTTGAAGGGTATTGGCAAAGAGGAAGGAAGGGAAGGGCAGCCCTGGAATAGCAGTGGGTGCTGCAGCCAAGGGAGGGACGCCACTATGTGGTGTCACTCTTGCTCCCCTGTGGCATTTGTGGTTGCAGATCTTTGGGGCGGAGGTGGGGCAGAAGGCATTCTTTGATGAAACAATGGGCGAAGTGCTGAAGGATGTACTCCATGGGCAGAACTGGCTGGTTTACACCTATGGCATCACCAACTCTGGGAAGACACACACCATCCAGGGTAAGAGGAGCCCTTGCTGTGCAGTCATGGGTTGATGATGTCTGCCTGTATGTGTGCTCAGCTTGCTGCTGCTCTCTCCTCCAGGGAGCAGCAAAGATGGTGGGATCCTGCCTCGCTCCCTAGCTGTCATCTTTAATAGCGTAGGGGATCGGCTCTACCAGGCTATGGATCTGAAGCCCTCGCTTTCCAGTGAGGTGACCTGGCTGGACAGCAAACAGGTGCATCAGGAGGAGACCAAGAAGCTGGCCCTGCTGTGCGGGGGGCTGCGGGAGGTGAGCATCCCATCTGGGTCTCAGGGCAGGTCCGAGAGCATGCTGGTTGTGTCTGACTCACACTGTCCATGGTTTTCCAGGAGGAAGTGCTGACTCCACTGAAGAGGAGCCACAGTGCCGAGTCCCAGCTCCAGGCTGCCACGAGTGTCAGTTTTGACAGTGGGTTTGGTGGCCTCTCTTCTACCAGCCAGTTTGCCAACCAGTCGAGCAGCAGCCAGCTGGAAGGTATGTCTAGCGCCCTGCTGTCCTGTGCCACCCATTCCTGGATTAGGGGAGGAGTGGATTTTGCACCCTTGTTATTGGATAGTTGCAGTGTGGGAGGGGCAGTACGGCTTCTGCATTCTCTGGGGCTCCCTGTTTCTTTGGGGGGAAGCTCTGTGTTTGGGGAATTTTGGGCTGTGAATACCTCTCTTCTCTGTTCTGTACGTTGCCCACCTGTGTCATCCTGGGGCAACAATCAACATGAAAGAAATAGACAAGCCCCTCCCACAAGGGGATACCCACCTGAGCAGCTGAGTGTTCCACTACACCTAGCTGGCCAATGGCTTGGGCTCTGTCAGGCTACCAAGGAAGTAGGCTCTGGAGCTGAGGGGCCCCACTGAAAGCATTTGTCCCCTAGACTGGGAAACCTAGGGACAGTCAGCTGATCTCATCTGATAGACTTGAACACAAGGAGAGTAGGGAGTCTTAGGTAGCCAGGACCAAAGCCATAGAGGGATCCAGTATAGAAGGTTGTGTGCCCCGCCGTTTCTCCAGATCAGAGACAGGCATGTAGGAAGTTCTTGACAAGAGAAAGATGTGCGAGCTAAGTGGATACCTAGCATATCCTGGCGTGAAGTCCATGTTGAGGGTGGGGAGTCCCAGGCAGGGCATATGGAGTGCATTTGGGGCTGGGGTAAAGAGTTTCTGTTGGGCGAGGGGTGTCTGCAGCCTCTTCCAGTCCCAAGCTATTCAGCTGGGACATGCTGGGCCCTGCTGCAATCATTACCATCCTTTTTACCTCTCCCTCCAGAGCTGGGTCCTCGCTGGGCTGACCCAGACCGCATCTCGCTCCTCACCCCAGGGGATGTGCAGGTCTCCATCTGGGTCTCCTTCTTTGAGATTTACAATGAGCAGATCTATGACTTGCTGGAGATGCCTTTGCCTGGCCAGAACCGCAAAAGGCAGACGCTGCGGCTGTGCGAAGACCAGACTGGCAGCCCCTATGTGAAAGGTAGATCTACCCAGTCTCGCCCTGGGTTGGGCTCTGGGGACATCTAGGGAAGGGCCCTGCCAGCTCAAGTTTGGACTGAAGGAGCTATAGCCTGAGGGGATGACAAAGCAGTAACTTGGGTGTGGAGGGTGTGATGTATGTGGAGAGGGGTACTAATGGGGAAGGGAGCGTGCTCTGTGGTATCTTATACCCAGTCAGCTGCTCCTCTCGGTTGGGCTGTCGAGTTAATGTTTCGTCCCCTCAGTGGAGAATGTTGGAGCTCAGACTGGCTCCTGGTAATGGAGCCTGGGCTGAGGTAAGGGTAGTTCCTCCCTAGGAGGGCAACCCTGCTCTCTGTCACTGTCCCACTTGCCTGGCATGACCTGCGTCTGCTCTTTCAGATCTGAACTGGATCAATGTCCAAGATGCTGATGAGGCCTGGAAGCTCCTGAAACTGGGTCGGAAAAACCAGAGCTTTGCCTGCACCCACTTGAATGAGAACTCCAGCCGCAGGTCTGAGACAGGGAAGAGGATTGGTCTGGTGTGGTGGTGGTCTTATTCTGAGGCTGGGAGCTATGGGACTGGAGTGTTTTCCAGGAGCATTTGATGCATGTTCCTTTCACACTTCTTTTGTCCTTGCTCCCTGCAGTCACAGCATCTTCTCCATTCGTATCCTGCATTTACAGGGAAGCAGCAGTGAGATGCTCCCCAAAATCAGCGAGTGAGTCCTGCACTTCTTTGTATGGGGCAGGGAGGTTGGGGGCTCCTGTAGGCTCAGAGTTCTCACATCTTTGCTGCTGCTAAGGATATCTGGGGTCTTCTGAAGGTCACTCGGTGGGGTTACTGGGAAGGAGCTCTTGTTCCCATTGCACAGCTTGAAGTTGACAATGGAGGGGACACAGGGGAACTGCTATGAGAGGTGTTGGAAAGCACCATCTGAGTCACCGGGACCCCACTGAATTGGTGTGAATATGGGTGTCTTGCTCCCATCTCAGGGGTGTGGGGTTCCCTGTGGTTGAGCTGCTGTTAATGGATTTGCCTACCAGCAACATAATTAACTACAAATGCGAGTTGGTTCTGTGCTTGGAAAGCAGCTGCCAGCTGGGGATCAGGGATTTCTGGCTGTCTTGGCCCCGCATCCTGATTTTGGTGGCAGTGTTGACTGGCCCAGTTTAATAGCCTCTAGGTTTGTGATGACAGCTGCCCAAGCAGCTTCTGCACCTACTCAAGGAGATTGGAAGACGGGCTTTTAAGGGGAGGGTTAGCTTAGAGCAGGGAGCATAGAATGTTTGGAGTGTAGGGTTGGGGCAGGGCCAATGGGACCAGATCACAGATATCTCCCTGGGCTTCCTTCAGGTTGTCCCTGTGTGACCTCGCTGGCTCAGAGCGCTGCAAGAACCAGAAAAGCGGGGACCGCATGAAGGAGGCAAATAATATCAACACCTCCCTGCACACACTCGGCCGCTGCATCGCTGCCCTCCGCCAGAACCAGCAGTCCAAGTGAGTGTGCACAGGAGACCGGGGGAAGAAGGGGATTCCCCAGGAGCTTGGCTGTTGGGCTTAGCAGGTTCTCCTCTCTCCCTGCAGGCTGAAGCAGAGTGTTGTTCCCTTCCGGGACAGCAAGCTGACCCGTGTGTTTCAAGGCTTCTTCACGGGGCGTGGGCGTTCCTGCATGATTGTCAACATTAACCAGTGTGCATCCACTTATGACGAGACCCTGCATGTGGCCAAGTTCTCGGCCATAGCCAGCCAGGTCAGTGCCTAGGGGCCAGGGTGCCCAGTAGTGCAGAAGTCGCTCTGGATCTTCCAAGAGCCTGAGGGTTAAGGTCCTATGGGAACAGGTTACTTCCTTTCACCTTTGGGGGCGTGGGGAGGGAAGCAATGTACCTGGTGGAGTACACTGCCTCCAGAGCATTCCTAGACCCTGCTAACCTGAAGAACAGTCGCCTATGGGCCACTCTGGTCCACAGTCCTTGTGAGGTCATAGCTGTGGACTTTTGTTTTCTCTTCAGCTTGTTCAAGCTCCTCCCACAAAGCTGGCACTGCCGTCTATCCAATCATTAATCAAGGAACACAGCAGGCGAGACAGTAGGAGTTTAGGGGCAGGCTCAAAGCAAGAAGTGGAGCCTGATGAAGAGAGCGAGGACGATGCAGAAGTGTCCATGTATGATAGGGAGGTGGGTGATGGTTTCTCTCTTACCCTGTGAAGCCACCCTGACCTGCAGGGATGAGTCTGTCTAACCCCCAGCCTGTGGGAGCAGGGAGGTGGGTCTGGGGCTCAGGCACTGTAAAATTGGGAACGGGAACTTTAATATACCTATCTCATAGAGCTGGAAGGGACCTTGAAAGGTCATTGAGTCCAGTCCCCTGCCTTCACAGCAGGGCCAAGCACCATCCCTGACAGATTTTATTTGCCCCAGATCCCTAAATGGCCCCCTCAAGGATTGAACTCACAACCTTGAATTTAGCAGGCCAATGCTCAAACCACTGAGCTATCCCTCCCCCCAGCTCCAGATGGTTGCTAGCACAACTATTGAATCAGTGAATACGGGAAGGGTCAGAGAACCATTCATACTAAGCCTCAGGCTCTCTCAATGAACAAAGGACACTTGCATCTGTGTCTCAAATCAGCTTGGACATGACACAGTCCCATAAGTGGAGTATCTGCTGAAGGGGAAAGGGCAACACCTGACAGTGAAGGGCTACTGGAACTTGTGGAGTTGGCTTAATTTAACAATCTGACCATTGGGAAAAGGGTACTAAGCAGCAGATCCACTGACTCCAAGTGACGTGAAATTGGGAGGAATTGCAAATCCTAGTGAGGACAAATAATGCACAGTAAGAATGATACTCGGCCCTTCACAAAGCAGGGAGTGAACGGTAATTCAGTGGCAGAACCAAGATCAAGGGCCAGCCCAGTGAAACCTCTACTGTGCCAGGGAAACCTTTTCTATGCTTGGATTCCCTGATGCACAAGCATAAGTAGAAGGCTCACGTTTTGTGCCCTCCTTGCAGGACCTCCCGCGAGCAGTGGAGGTCCTGTGGGATCTGCTGGTGCAGGAGCGGCAGGACAGGCTGCACCTGGAAATGCGCCTCCGTGAGGAGCTCTGCAATGAGATGCTAGAGCAGCTGCAACAGAAGGAGCAGTGGTGCAGGTACTGTCATACTGCAAGGGAAATGGGAACTCCTCCCTGCTAATCACCCCTCAACTCTGAGCCTCCCCTATACATCTCTGATCTGGTACACATGGCATCAATGTCACATTGTGCCTTCTCTCTGCAGCCAACACTTGGACACGCAGAAGGAGCTACTGGTGGAACTATATGAGGATAAGCTGAACAATCTGAAGGAGTCAATGACTGATTATTACCAGGAGAGGATTCAGGTAAGTGTGTGTATGTGGGGGGAAATAGACCCACTATAGAGAAGGGGCATGAGGAAACCAGGCTTGGGAGCAGAGCCAGAGATGTGAGAAGAGCTTGTCTGAGCCCAGGAATCTTCTGCTGTGACTCTCAAACTAGCAAGGCTTTCCAGCCTCCCATTTGGTGCTTTTATGTGACTGCTCCAATTGTATCTTCTGCTCCTCCCTACAGGCCTTGGGCTCTGGCTAGAGCCCTCTAGTCCCCAGTTCCAACTTCTTGGCTGCTGGTTTACGTAGCACAGCGTCAAGGTCTGCTTGGGCCTAATTTTTGGGCCCAAACTGGACCGAAACTTAAGCAAGTTGAGTTACCATTGGACCGGACCCTGAACTGGAGTTGCATTCACCACTATCTCCTGCCCTGGAGTCAGTATGCTAGGAGCTGCTGTGCATGCTCTGTGAAGTGAGAGGCGCTGAGACTCCTTGGTACACTCGCTCCATAGCACACGCAGCGCAGCAAGGGGGTCGCGGTGGGCAGGAGCAGAGCACACAGCTGTCACTGACCCACACTTGAGAGGGTCTAGTTGTTTACCCACCTGAACCAGACTTGATACTTGTCGTCAGGTCCCATTTGGTTGCAGGGCTCTAGCACAGCCACTGCTGGGCAAGGGCTCACAGGCGGCCAGTTGATGAAAACCAGCATCTTTGCTTCCTGTGAGCATGTTGCAAACACACCCTCCATTCTTAGTGTAAATTCTGGAGAAAATAGTAAAATTGACAGATTGTTAAGGAGTGGTAGATTTTTTCCCCCCACCTATTCTTATTGGCGATGGTGGGCAGCTACAGAACTGTTTGGCTTCATTCCATGGAGCAGGCAGATGTTGGGGATATGCTGCAGACCCCTCTCGAAGGTGCAGACCTTTAAAATGCCCAGCTGGGAGTGTTTATTACAATTTAGTGAACTACAGCCCACATGCCACTTTGGCTTCCTCCTGGGCAAGTCTGGCACTCTTCCCAGTAACGGGGCTCGGCTCTGAGCTAATCTGCCCTTCCTCCTCAGGAGCGGGATGAAAAGATTGAAGAACTGGAGGCTGCTCTGCAGGAGGCAAAGCTGCACTCAGAGGCCCTGGAGAGGACGCAGCAGGAGCAGCCCCTGCGCAGATCAAAACGAGTGGTAGCTTCATCCACTCTGCAGCAGGAGCTGCTGGAAGTTAAAGCCAAGCTGGAGCAGTGTCAATCAGAGCTGACCACTACTACTGCAGGTGTGGCATGGGTAGCTCCGAATTGGGCATGGGCTCTCCTCAGAGCTCGGATTAGAAATGTGCTCAGGGCAGTGGGACTGGGAGTCTTGAGACCAGAGTTCTAGTCTCAGCTCTACCATGTGACCAACCACTTCACTTCTCTGTGCTGCTACTTCTCCACCACCCTTGATTGATTTATATAAAGATGGCGTTTGGAGGCAGAGACTCTCCCTATATGTACATATAGTGCCTAGCATATTGGGGCCTCTAGACACTGCAAATAAGAGTTGGGGGCGGGGGGGTAGAGTTAAGAGAAGAAATTTCCCTCACCCAAATAAAAGGAGAAGCCAGGAGTATGAGGAGTCTCAAATGGAGCACTTCTAGATCTGAACTGCCTGACCTGTGCACTTCTAAAGTTTTGGTTCAGTGTACCTGTGGCTGCCTTCAGTTGTTTCACAGGGCCTTGGATTATACACAACCTAGATCTCTGTGCTGGGATATGTGCATGACATGTTATTTTTTCCACTCTGCTCCTGGTTGTTTTCAGAGTTGCACAGGTACCAGAAGCTGCTGGAGCCACCTCCTTCTGCCAGACTCCTCACTGTGGATGTGGACAGGAAGCTGGAGGATGGACAAAAGGTAACTGCACCCCTGTGAGGATATAGGAACTCCTTTGGAGGGCTCTTACCAGTTCACAATGAGCACTGTTTATTTCACTATCTGTTTGGCTTCCATAAGGGTGTGGCTGAAGCTAGTGTTCTGCTGGTAACATGCTCCTCTGGGGTGTGGGATGTATCGCCTCCCCAATTGTTCAGGGAGCTGCTGTACTGACCCCTGCTCCAGTGGGATCTTTGAGGGGTGAGATGTAGGTCAGGGCTGCTGTGGTATGGCTTTTCCTCGAGGACTGGGTATGTCCTGCTTTGCTAAGTCTCTTGCTTGGACTGAATTTCCCACCCTCCTGCAGAATGTGAAGCTGCTGCGGTCAGAGCTGCAAAGACTTGGGGAGTCCCTCCAGTCTGCAGAGAGAGCATGTTGTCACACCACAAGTGCAGGAAAACTTCGAGAAGCCCTCTGCACCTGTGATGACATCCTGGCTAGACAGGTAACGTGACAATTGCTCTTTGTGGGGACTGCATGGGATTTGGCCTAGGCACTTGAATGTCACCAAAAATGTGGCTGCTTAAATCTACGGAAATATACGTTTAGTGGGGGCAGGATGGGGAATAGAAAGGAATTCCATGTCCATTTCCCCCTTTTCTCAGTTGCTGGAGGGCAGATCAGGATAAAGAAAGCCATCAGTTAGTACTGTCCCTTATTAACTGGTTGCTCTACTAACTTATTTTTTTCATGGGATCTGTGTTTGAGCTGCTACATACCCAATCTGCTGAAAAAGTCCTCTGTTTTGTTCCCTAACCATACAATTTCCCCCTTGCACCTCAGCACAGTAATGGATAGCAACTGTTCCTAGTCCTTTTTATTTACTGGAGGCCCTGGCAATAGCTAGCTCTGGTAGAGGTCAACTTGAGGGCAGGGAGGGAAAGTCAGAGGGCAATTTAACTACAGCAGAATGTTGGCAGTGGGGTGGATTCAGCTTTCCCCAGCTGCACTGCCCTCTTGGGCCAACCCAGGGATTGTCAGCTTGCCAAACTAACTGCTGCATCAGGGCCAGCAGGAGCTGCTTGGCACTACCTACTTCTCTATAACTGTGAGTGGACTGTGCAACTTCTGGGTGCTTAACAGGGAGTTCCCATCAACTGTGATGGGACCATCAGTGTAGGAGTAAACATTGCTGGCTTCCCCCTCTCAGGACCAAACATTGGCAGAGTTGCAAAACAACATGATGTTGGTGAAGCTAGATCTGCGGAAGAAGGCAACCTGTATTGCTGAACAGTACCATACTGTGCAGAAGCTCCAGGCCCCTTCAACATCTACTTTAAAGAAACGCTTCTGTGCGAATAGGGAAAACCTGCAGCCAAGTCAGCCTCCTGGCAAGAAACCCTTCCTGCACGGCTTTCTGTCCCGCTCCCCCGCACATCCTCGGATGGCAGAGAGCAGCCCCTATAGCCGCATCCTGCGGGGCCGGCGATCACCAGCACTCAAGGCCCTGCCCTCTAGTAAAAAATATTAAGTGGGTGAGTTGACCCACCAGTGAGGAGTTACTGTCCCTGTCTGTGTATAAACTACCCTATTTAGTAATTCTTCACAGGCTTGTGCAAACACTGCATGTGACTCCCAAAGATGGTTTCAGGTAGTCAGGCCAGCTGCTACTCCAGTCTATATGGAACAGGGCCTCAGATCCAACCTGTAACATTACCTTACCTCTCAACTTGTGTATTCTGTAACATAGGCTATGCATGACAATAAATATATAAACTTAGTGTTTTACTTGTGCAAAAATCTGCCTGCACTAAACCCAACCCTAGGATCCTCCAGGAACATCACCTGTTTTAGCCTTTCTACAGCCATGTCAGCATAATGTACCTAAAGTAGATTTGAGCTGCTGCTGTCACCCTGTAGAGACATGGCCAGGACATGAACCCTTCATCTATGTCTACAGTGGCATGAGGTGCCTCTGGCTGGCCTATGCCACCTGACTGGCTGAAAGTTTAGGGGCTAGTTAATTGCAGTGTGGATTTTCAAACTTGGGCAAGCTGTGGGACATTCCACCTACAGGATCCTAGAACCTAGGCCCAAACAGTGATACTGCAATTAAACAGGCCCTTAGCCAGAGCCACCTGTGGGCTTTTAAGTGCAGCATAGATATACCCTATCAGTCTTACATATGTAATTGAAATACCTTGCTTCACATCCAATGAGTACTTAGTTCTCAGATGCATTACCAGTTCTTTATTTTCACTTGGAATAAAGGGGGCCCCTCCTTTAAGTATTTCTGATGATGCCAGAGTGGGCTCTAACCCTCATGAATAGCTTTAGGCTCTCAAAATGAAATCATGACTAACACAGATATCCCCACTTTGCCTATAGGGCAACTGAGTATGAGTCAGGAGGAGATACCAGGAAGAATCTGAGGGGAGCGAGGAAAAGATCAGGACCTCACAGAGATCATTCCCCTTCATACACCCATTTCCCCCCCTGCCCCCCGCACTATTTCTAGCTGTATCTGCCCTGGGGTATTCAGCTTTACTGCAGGAAGCCAGCTTCACTGACTGTACCAGGCTTAGGTCTCCCTCACCCATGAGGGAGGGATTCATCCTTCAGCTACTCCTACTAGAGAGAAGAAAAAAAAAAAAAAATCAGATCATAGATTACCAGGGACCATTGTGATTGTGTAGTCTGACCTGCATAACACAGCCCATAAAACATCCCCAAAAATTCCCAGAGCATCTTTTAGGAAAAGGCAAACTGGAATATTCTATAAGAGTATCCAGTCCCCATCTGCAGTATCCTCATCTTCTCTTGATGAAGCAGCAAATGCACTTGTCTGTCACTGCAGCTGCATAAGGTTTTCCAGGACTTAAAGTACATGGTGGAAATCTTAACCATTCCCCTGAAAGCTCTTCAAGAAGAACTCCATAAGCTCTTAAACATATTGCATTCACTAAACAGCAGGGAGATTAGGCATCCCAATAAACAAACGTCGGTCTACTGGAACCCACCAAATCCCTCTGCTATAGGCCTGCTTTCATCTCAATTACTTCTAATACAGCAGACAGAAGGTAAAGTCCCCGTAAAGGGATTTGAACAGTTATTCTCATCCTGCAGCTGGCTCTCTTGTACAAGGAGTACAGGAAAGAACAAAACAGCAAAGTCACCCCAAGGGGAAAACTGCCCAAGAACTGGATCTTTTCAGCAAGCAATCACATCCTACTCTACATCTTGAGACATTGTCTAATTTTGTTGATCAGTTACCTGAGGAGCTGAAACAGTTTAAGGCCTGCTGATTGCTCAAACATCTCTGCAGGCTGCACTGGTCACATGAGACTGCAGGGCATACCAGAGCTACTGCAATGGGCAGGAGGAGGTGGTCATGGCTTCAGTCCTTTGGCTTGCTTACAGAGGTACAATCAAGGGATAGGCAAACCTTTTTGCCCAAGGGCCACATCTGGGTGGGGAAATTGTATGTAGGGCTGGGGCAGGGGGTTTGGGTGCAGGAGGGAGGGCAGTGTGCAGGAAGGGGCTCAAGGCAGGGAATTGGGGTGCAGCAGAGGTTGCAGGAGGGGGCTCAGGGCAGGAGCTTGGGGGCAGGCTTTGGCCTGGTGCTGTTTACCTCAAGCAGCTCCGGGGTGGCAGCAGCGTGCAGCGGGGCTAAGGCAAGATCCCTGTCTGCCCTGCTCCCAGAAGTGGCCAACATGTGAAGCAGTGGCTGCTGGGGGTGGCGGGGCAGGCGGCTCCACCACATGCTGCCCTTGCCTGCAGGCACCACTCCTGAAGCTCCCATTGGCCGTGGTTCCCTGTTCCCAGCCAATGGGAGCTGCTAGGGGGGATGAGGAAGGGGGAAGTGCCTGCCTGCCTCCCTCTCCCCTGCCACAGGGCCATGGTGCTGGCCGTTTACAGGAGTGGTGTGGGGCTGGCAATCCTATGGACCAGATTGAAAGCCCTGACAGGCCGGATCCAGCCCGCGGGCCGTAATTTTCCCTCCCCTGCATTAGAGGGAAAACCTCTTTAATAGTGGGACAGAAAGCCCTCCATACTTAGATAGAGTTTTGCCTTTTGCCTGCTCTATAGCTCCTACAGTTTTCACTGGATATCACTAAGGCAAAAGTCTCCGACAACTGGGCACATGGGCGCGCATATACCTAGAATGGAATCGACATGAGGAAGCACTTGAAGAATCTTTATATGTGGCAGCATCCAGAGTGAGATAGGCTCCATATACTCAGTTTAGAGAATGAAACTGAACAGCAATTGAGTGACTTGGCTGAAGTCAGACTGCAGGTCAATGGTCAAATTGACACTGTTCCAGGCCCATCTAACCACCATTTCTGTCCCAGGCAGTTGAAGTCTAAACAAGTTGCTGCACTAGTTTGAAGGACTAACTGCCACACAGCACATTGGACAGGGCTACTCAAATCTGAGCGAGGTAGCTACTAGCCACCCTTCCCCCCCCACAGTGAACTTATGGAAAATTGGATCTTTTCTATATTTAGTTCAATTGTGTTTGTTAGAATGGGAAGGAAATTTGTGCCAAGACAATACCCAGGGACAGTAACATGCCTACCAACATTTAATGATGTAATTCCCACTAGCTGGTTTGCCACTCACCAGCAAAGCCAAGACATCTATCTGAGCCACAGACCTAACAGCAACGAGTTACTGGGTGAGGCCACTTAAGACTGACACCATCTCTCAATCCCCAAATGTGGTTTCCTTTCACAGCAGCAGTGAAGCTGAAACGTCCCTCTTACTGTGCTTGCTTGGGTGCAGCTGCAGAAAAACGTCCACAGAGAAACTAGCAGGGGACAATTCTTGCAGTAGGCAGCAGCAGTCCCTCTGAGGCCCTTGAAAGGAGTTCAGCGTTAACAGAGCAGAGACAACACTTTCAAACATGTTTCAACTCAGGCAGACAAAACCCCCTCATCTAGGGAGCAGTTGCTTCTCACACACTTGGAGCGCAGCAGTGAGAAGCATAGTGGTTTCTGACATCTCAGCAGAGGCACTTCACATTAGTTCCACTATGATCTTTGCCTGCATTGACAACAGCTAGCTTCAGCTATGGGTTCTCAGGATGTCTGCCTCCAACGGAAGGCTGTACCAGACCGAAGCTTCGCGGGAATGAGGTGGTTGTTTCTAGAGGATGGGTTCAAGTCCCCACTTGCCCTAGGCTGGCCCAGAGAAGTACCAGCACAATTCATGGTGTAACTGAAGACAGGTTGAGTGGGGATACTCTCCGTGTGGGAGTGTTGTTGGACGACAGAGATGCAGGGAGGAAGAAGGGAGCAGACATCTCTGTGGAGGAGGTTTCCCCTTGGTTGCGTAGTTGTAAAATCTGTCTCAGCAGGGCCTTCCCTTCTTCTCTTGTCTGAAAAGAGTCAGAATACTGCATTAGTAGGTCAATTCCATACTTCATGTAGATTGGGGCAAAGAAGCTTCAGAGTCAAATTCAGCAGCAATGTGAACAATCATGCAACAACACTAGTTTGGCTTTCACTGGGGTTGCAAGACACCATATCACATAGTAAAGGATGTTGGTTTTCCAGCTATTAACAGCAAGGTTTAAGGTAAAACAGACCCTCTAATATCCTCTTCCCAGCCCTTTGACGTGTAGGTTACTTGCTTTGCACACCTGATTATCTTACATATCTATACTGCCACGTCACCATAACATCTAGGCACCTTCCACAAAATAGCCTGGCAATAGCAAAGACTTTAAGAGACTCAGGCTCTGGTCTTCTCTTCTCAAATTCTAGACAGCTTTGCTTGAGAGAGGCGGCAAGTTTTAGGCTGATGTCGTCCACAACATCCCCTCCTGGGCTGACATGGAAATCCAGAGTGCCCAACTATGGCCTGAGAGAATCTCAGATTCCACACATGCCAGGATACCAAGTACTTCTGTATTCTTTGCACTGTCAATGGGAAAGATCACAGATAACAAGAAACATGGGGGATTCCAGTAGCACATTGTACAGTAAGTCCATTAGTTCCTGCAGAAAGATGGTGGGGTTTCCTGCTAGAGATCTGCAGACCACTACAAGTCCTAAGTTATTTTTGTACTATTGAATGCCAAACCAGTGCAACCCTTAGCCCCAGAACTTCAACTAGTTACTAAGAAGCAACAGCAGGAAATAGGTGAGCAGCAGCACTGGGGGTCTTCTCACATAGATGTGGATCATCCACTCCAGGTGGATGCAGCCCATGCTCCTTCAACAGAAGGACTGCTCTGACTCCCAGAAGAAACAGAGATCAAGGTAAGACTCCCCCTAAGAAAGGGAGATTGGCTACTCACATCATTGAATGCACAGCATTTCTGAGCACAGGCAGAGGCTTCATCCCAGAGTTTACACTTGAAGTAATATTGGGCTAGGTAGCGGAAGGCAGTGCTCACCTCCAGGTGCTCCACTATCTCCTACAGCACAGTAAAGAAACAGCAAGAGCTGATTTGGAAGATAGTTCTACATCATTCTCCCTCACTTCTCCCTCCTCTCCCGCTACCACTGACTCACCCCACAGGAATAGATATCCTGGATGTATTTGATGTAGCACTGAGCAGCCTGTTCTGATTCATTCAGCTGTTCATGCAGCCTGGGAAAGGAGAGAAATTGGGTCAAAAACATAGCATGGAAGAGACCCAAAACAAGAATTTCTGTCTGTCCTGGACAGGCCTTTAGAAAGGGCCTCTCCCAAACACGAGCAAGTTCTGGACCGTGCTTTACTAGCTGCAGCCAGGCCCAGGCCCCTAGAAGCAGACAGACAACACCCCATGCCTGAGGGACAGCGTAACAGACCACCCACCAGCATAGCAACTAGTTACTAACATTGCCTGCCAGCGTTACTATGGGTTTCTAGGTTCCTTAGCTGACAACATGCAAACAGAGGCTCTTTTTCAGAGCTGAGGCAGGACATTAGGATAGGAGTTGCAGTTTCCATAGACCTAGGGATACCACGAATAGCACATCTAAATAATACCTAGCCCTTCAGATCTCAAAGTGCTTTTCACAGAACACTGAGAATAAATGCTGAGCCATACTCACTTGGCTAGTTTCACCAATGCCATTTTCTCCACATCTCCCACAGCATAAGCTCTCCAATAACACTGCCAAGGAGGGAAAAAGTCACACAAGCACCTCAGCAAAACGTCTTCTCTAGCATGCAGTGGTTTCACGCCAGTCACATACAGACACAGTCACTGCAATGCCCTCAAGCAGAGATGCATGAAGAGAGCTGGTATTCTGGAAGGCCGCAGCAGACAAATTCACCAACTGCTCAGGGCAGATGGTTAGTGCAGAACTTCCCCTGAAGTCACAATTATAACAGGAACCTGCTAAGATTAGGCCCAGACTGCACACAGCTCCCCACTCCCACCCTGGGATCAAGTTCACGACTGAAGAGGACATTATGAGCACTATCCCGCATCCATTACGTTTTAGGTATGCAGAGGAAGACAGCTCAGGAGGACTGGAAGTACTAACGAGACTTGTGCCTCTGCCTGCTTCCCTGGCAGCCACCTGGATGCCCTGCCTGCCCCACAGCACGTCTGAGCCCTCACTTACCTTTTTGGCTTCCACCAGCTGATTGAGTTTCTCATAACACTCTCCCAGAGCAACCAGCATACGGGAATCGTTGGGTCTGTGAGAAACAACAGCCAGTCAAGCTACCTCAGAACATGGTATTGTCTCAAGCTAACTGAAGGATGGACCCTACCACCAAAATCCAGCCCTACATACACTACCTAACCACACTCTTCTATACCCTGCTGATACATGGAGTACTAAACCTTTATTGATGCCTCTAAAGAGGCTGAATAGAATCTCTACAGAATGTAATCACTTCAACGAGACTGCATACACTAAGTCATTGATACCTCCTGCAACTTAGCTTATAGCGGTCACTCTGAACTGCCAACAGTTATGGCTACGTTCCCAGCTTTACCTGAGCTGGTGGGCCCGTCGGTAGTAATACAGACAGTAAAATGGCATCTTGAGGATCTCATAGGTTTGTCCCAGTCCATACCAGGCTCTGTAGTCCCTCTTGTTCACCTCTATTGCATGTCTGCCAAAGAAAAGAGAAAGCGGTGTAAGTGTTCGGAAACAGGCAGGATCCAAAGCAAGTCGGAGTTCACGGGGTTACGAATCATAGAATATCAGGGCTGGAAGGGACCTCAGGAGGTCATCTAGTCCAACCCCCTGTTCAAAGCAGGGCCAACCCCAACTAAATCATCCCAGCCAGGGCTTTGTCAAGCCAGGCCTTAAAAACCTCTGTGGATGGAGATTCCACCACCTCCCCAGGTAACCCATTCCAGTGCTTCACCACCCTCCTAGTGAAATAGTGTTTCCTAATATCCAACCTAGACCTCCCCCACTGCAACTTGAGACCATTGCTCCTTGTTCTGTCATCTGCCACCACTGAGAACAGCCGAGTTCCATCCTCTATGGGAACCCCACCCATAGAGGGGTTGGAATATGGACCAACAAAAGAGGGCTCCTAACAAGGCCACACAAGATACTCCTCCCCTTCCGCCCAAACCTGTCATTACTTCATGCACTCCCAGAGGCCATTCTCTGCCTTGCATAGCTCCTCCACACACACCTATAAGCCTGGATAGCTGCAGATGTGTTCTTCATTTCCATGTACTCATGTCCCATGAGAGTCCAGGCTCCAAGATATCGAGGATTCAGTTTCAAGGCTCTCTGGAAATAGAGTGCTGCTTTTTCATGCTGAGAGCGTAGACTATAGTAATTCCCTAGAGGATGGTCAGAGGAATAAAGTGAACAGGAAAAAGAAGCAGGAGATTCGGAAACAGATACAAGCTGCGGCATCTATTATTTTTTCCATATAAATTAGAGAAGGGAGAAACCTGTTAAGTCAGATCCAGTTCACTGCATAACTCCAAGCCCCAGTCTGACCTCACTTTGGCCAATCCAGTGTCTTGTCCAATCCATTTCATTTGTGCAAACCAATGAAGCTCCCACCCCTTACCTTGGAAAACTATTCCACAAATTAATAAATTCCACTTATTTATTTGGGTACTAAGTGCCCAGAACCAAACGACAGTATTCCAGTATCTCAAAGCTGCATAGAGACCCCACCACCAATCCACCCTACCAAAGGCCTGCATCATCATCTCTGTGCACTGCCAACACTGCATTGACTTCTTTTGCTGCTACATCATTTCATCTGCTGTTTTACCATGAGTGAGAGCTGCTTCAGCCAGCCTAGCCTCAACAGACCTGCTAACAATTCCTGTGGAGAGGGATCAGTAAGCTGCCTTCCCACTCCCTGTAGCCTGGGTGACAAACTAGTAGAAGAGTTGCCTCTCACCTATCACACAGCAGGTCTCCACACGATACTTGTCAATCTCACACAGATTGTGAGCCAGGTAGCTCAGCTCAGGCTTCATACTCTGGTAGAAAAAAAGAAAAAGATTGCTGGGGGGACAAGTGTGACACCACTTCAAAGGGAAGAGGGATAGGGAGATCAGAAATGCACACCAAGCATACCAGTCCACGGGGAGGAGGGGGAAAGAAGACAGCTGCAAATTTATGGCCAGAGAAACTCGTTAGCATTCATATGATTGGATAGACTTAACTCAGGTATTCTACTAAGAAGCCATAAAATGCTTGCTGTGTGAGCTGGTGTAATTTATTGCAGAGGAGTGTGGGTGAAAGAAAGGGTGCTCACCCGGACATACAGCAGGTTGGAGAAGGTGTCCATGTTTTCTATCCTGTATGGATCTTGTTTCCTTAGTTCATTGAAGATAGAGAGAGCTTTGTCTATATCTACAGACAGAGGAAGGCAAACATCAGTGAGTGCTACTGATTGATGCAGAGTTTGTAGCAGGAGGCTCCCCCCTTAGCTGAGTTCACTGACCTCTGATATTGTGGTAGGCAACTGCGATCTGGGAAATGATGTAGGTGCTCTTGGAGAATCCTGCATCAATGAGACTCTGGTACTTCTGCAGAGCCTCTTCTATCAGCTGCAGCTCTGTGTAAATGTGCGCCAGGAAAAACTCCTTCATCCAGGTATCTGGCAAGGACAGGCACTTCAGCTGGCAACAACCAAACAAAAAACATACTAAGAGGACAATCCACATCACCTCAATGCCTCCTGCAGAAAAGGGAAAACATCAGCTCTCTCTTCACCCAGTGGCTGGATCTTTAGAGGACAAAGGACAACACTTCCCTCTTCCCCCAACAAAGCCTTCTCCTTAGACAAAAAGAACAGGAGTACTTGTGACTAACAAATTTATTTGAGCATAAGCTAACTCCACCCAGTGGTGCAAAGACCAAGAAACAAGAGTGTGAAGTAAAGGATTCTATCAACTTAATATCAGACATTCTATAGAAGGAATTCAATCCTGACCACAGATTAGTAGATTTTTTTAAGGCCAGAAGGGACATCTAGTCCAATGTCCTATATAAAACACAAGCCATAAAATGTCATCCAGTTATTCCTGCACTGAGCCCAATAACTTATTTGGCTAAAATATATCTTCCAGAAAGACATCCAGCATTGATCCGAAGATTTCAAGAGATGGAGAATCCACAGCTTCCTTGGTAGTTTGTTCCTATGTTAAATCATCCTCACTGCTAAAAACGTATACCTTATTTCTAATTTGAGTTTATCTAACTTCCACTGATTGTTTCGTGTTTTGATCATCTCCAGTAGATTAAAAAGCCTTTTAGCACGTGGCATTCTCTCCCCAGTAAGATATTTGTACACGATAATCAAGTCACCACTTGATCTTTTTGATAAACTAACCAGATTGAGCTCTTTAAGTCTCTCGCTCTTAGGCATTTTCTCCAACCCTCATGTCACTTTTGTGGCTCCTCTCTGGACCTCTCAATTTTTTCAAATACTCTTTTTAAAATATGGCCACTACAAAAAACAAAAACATACACAGTATTCCCATATCAGTCTCAGCAATGCCATATACAGAGGTAAAATCATCTCACTACTCCCTTGTTTACACAGCCAAGTATCACATTAACCCTTTTTGCCATACCATTGTCCTGGGAGCTGATGTTCAGTTACTGGTCCATGTGATGGGGTGTACCAACCCTGCCCTGGGCTAATGGGGATGGACCAATCACTGCGGACCCAGGAGGCCACACCCTGCTGCGCATGCTCGAGGTGGAAGAGCCAGATAAAAGGAGGCAGCCCAGCTCAGTCAGGGCTGGCTGCAGAGGAGGAAGGATGTGTACTGCAGGTTTCTCCAGAGGGTCTGGTGACTCTCCAAGCAGCGGAGCCCATGGACCTGGACTATGCTATGGGCAACTCGCCGACTGCGGAGACTGACAAGGACGCCAAACTGCTGCCAGCCAAGGAGATGCCTGGGATGCAAATTGTGGTAGGACGTGACCCAGGGGCTGTAGTGGAAGCAGATGCCTAAACCCTCAACGGGGAAGTCCTTGGCTTTATAGGACCTTGGGTCGGAACCCAGTGGAGAGGGAGGGGCCGGGTTCCCCTACCACACCCCACAGATCACTAGGTGTGGCTGCTGTTTGCTCTCGGTCCCAGCCCGGGAACTCGGGGACCATAGACTGTTTGTTTTGACCCACCCAGGGGCTATAGACTGATTGCTGTTCTGCCCTGCCCCAGAGGCTGATTCCCCAATTGCTACTGTCTGCCCCATCCAGGAAGCTTACAGGCTACAGACTAGTTTTTTGCCCTGCCCCACCTGGGGGCTATAGACAGATTGCTGTTCTGTCCTACCCAGATGACCACAACCCCAATTATTTCTACCTGCCCCAGCCAGGAGGCTTGGAGACCATAGACTATTTGTTTGCCCAGCCCTGCCTGGGGGCTACAGGCTGACCATTGTTCCATCCTACCCAGACGGCCAGAACTCCAACTGTTGTTGTCACACGTGCTGGAGAATGCGGGATCAGTCAGGTCCTGCTAAGACGAGTAATACGAAGAGAGCTGAGTAAGAAAACCCCACAGCCACTATGGATACCGACAAGATATTTAAATGGATGCTGGAAAGCCAGCAGCAGCAGGCTACCCAGCAACAACAAGCCCAGTTGCTACACCAAATGGCCGCCCAACAACAACAGATGGCTCAGCACCAAGAGCAACAGCAGCAGTGGATTAGAGAGCTGGCAGCACAGCACCAATCTCAGCAAAAGCAGCTAGTTCAGCAGATGGAAGCGCTCCTGTAACTGAGGGGACCACCCGGACCTGCCGGGTTGAGCCAGGGTTTGGAGAGCACTCTGACTGGGTTACCAGTGAGGCTGGCCAAGATGGGGCTCGGATACGACCCGGGGGCCTTCTTGGTCACATTTGAGTGGGTCGCCACTGCAGCCCATTGGCCTCCAGAGCACTGGGCTACCCTAGTGGCTCCATAGTTAACTGGACCTGCACAGACTGCCTATCGGAGCCTAGACCCTACGGAAGCTCTCGATTATGCCAAAGTAAAGGCCGTCATCTTAGACCACACGGGGGGGTGAGCCCCGAAATGTTCGGTCAGTGATTTAGATGGGAGGTATCCCCCTGGAGCAGTGGGCCCAGGCAGTGGCTCAGCGGCTCCGGGATTGTTGCTGGAGGTGGTTGGAATCTGAGAAGTTGATTGGGCCTCAAGTGGTTCGGGGAGGTTATACAAGAATGGGGGCACCAGCTGCCAGTGGAAACAAACCCAAGATCACGAGCGAGGGGGCTCCTGAACCAAAGAGAAGAGGAAGGACGAGAGGAGGAACTCCCTGATCCTTTACAAGGTCCTGGACCATGTCCCACGGGAGGAGAGACGCTGGAGGAGGTGGAGCGTGAATGGCTGATGATTGACAGGGACTTCCTGAGGGAGCAAAGGGAGGACCCCACCCTGAGTCGTGCTTGGGAGCAAGTGTCCAATGCTGAGGAGGAAAGGGGCATCAACCTACAAATACCCCAAGAACTCCACTTCGAGGTTCACAATGAATGCCTATACCAGATGGCCAAAGATTGCCAAACCCAGGAAGGATCCAACAACAAGTTCCAAAGTGACTTGCTGTGTCTGGCTCAATCAGTGCCCTGGGCCAGACACCTTAGGCAGGAGAAGACTACACCGAGTGGCCCTTAGGTTTTTCTGGCCAGGCATCCATAAGGAAGTGAGCAACTTCTGTGCCTCCTGTCCAGAATGCCAACGTGCTAGCCCCAAAGGGATATGCAAGGCGCCCCGAACCCCCTTCCAGTGGTAGGAGTATCATTTGAAAGGATAGGTATGGACCTGGTGGGACCCTTAGAGAAAAGCAGCTTGGGGTTCCGCTACATACTGGTGGTGGTAGACTATGCAACCCGATGTCCTGAGGCTGTCCCCTTACGTTCAACAACCGCAACCGCCATAGCAAAAGAACTTGGAAATGTTCGGCCAGGTCGGGATACCAAAAGAGACAGTGACCAACCGGGGAGCCAACTTTTCGTCCCGACTAATTGAGGAGCTGTGCAAACTACTAAACATCCAGGTCCTGAAGACTTCTGTCTACCACTCCCAAATGGATGGCCTCATTGAGAGGTTTAACGGGACCCTGAAATCAATGCTCTGCAAGTTTGTTGAGGATGACCCGAGACATTGGGATGAACTGATACCCGCCTTGCTGTTCGCAGTGCAGGAGGTACCCCAAGCATCTACGGAGTTCTTCCCGTTTGAACTGTTGTATGGTAGGCAACCCAGGGGGATCTTGGACCTCCTCCAACAGACCTGGGAGGAACAAGAGTCTCAGGTTATGGGGTCAGTTCCATATTTATTGGAACTGTGGGAGCACCTTAGGAAGCTCGGAGGATTTGCTCATGAAAATTTAATGAAAATGCAATGGACCCAGGAGCAGAGATACAATCAGGGAACCCGTCTCTGGACCTTCAAACCCAGTGATTGCAATCTGTTACTCCACTCATCCCCGGCCCAACAACAGGGTCCCCCGTCACAGTCCACTATGACACTTAAAACCTTTTCAGAGTCAGGCGTCCAGGATACAGTCCCCTATTCTGTAGGAATGACCTGCATTCATTGTTGCTAGATATATGACCTTATATTTGACTTTAATAAAATGCATTTTGTTTGAATGGGTCCAGCTTACCAAGAGATCCAGATTGCTCTACAAACAAGACTGCCCTTTCCTTATTTACCATTCCATCAATCTGTGTCATCTGCAGATTCTATATTTCCAGATTACTGATGAAAACGTTGAATAGCATCAAGCCTCATACCAATCCCTGTGAAACCGCATCAGAAACACCTCTATTTGATGAAGACTCCCCTTTGACAGCTACATTTTGAGATCTGTCAATTAGCCAGTTCTTAATCCAGTTGAGATGGGCTTTACTGACATTGTACAGTGCTCTTTTTTTAAGATCAGAATGTGATCTAATATCAGACACCTTATAGAATTCTAAGCACAGTGCCACCTTTTCGTTCTGTTTGTAGAGCACGTAGCACAATGGGGTTCTGGTCCATGGCTAGGGCTCTGAACAGTGCTTAATTTGTGCCAGGGCTGAGCCCCGGCAGTTCATAGCCCTGGCACCTCTGGGCTTGCCACATCAGTTATGAAGTAAATCATTTCTTGAGCCCCGGAACCTGTTTCATTACAAATTAAGCACAGGCTCCAAGGCACTACAGCAATACAAACAGTGAACAATAAGTTATATCTATCTATGCCGTTACCTTCATCAACCAAATTTATTATCACTTCAAAAAAATGAAATCAGCTTTGTTTGACAAGACATTTTCCATAATACTATGTTGATTAGTTTAATTATTGAATCGGATTTTCCATTATTTTGTCAGACCAACTGGCTTACTACTATCTAAGTCAACAGACAGGTACTTTTTGAATATTGGCACAACATTAGCACTCTTCCAAGCTTCAGGAACTTCCCCACTATGCCAAGATTTATCAAAAATTAACATTAACAGGCCAGAGATCACCTCAGACAATTTTTGTAGGACTCCTGAGTCTAAGTTATCCAGGCCTGCTGATTTAAAAATATTCACCCCTGGCAGATGCTGTTTAGTATCATCCTTAGTCATTAATGCATTTGAAAGTACAGTAGTTCATCCTCATTCAATATGAAATAATTCTGCTTCTTTCCAACAACAGAACAGAAAACGTATTGAGCACTTCTGCCTTTTCACTAACAATTTTACCACTGCCATCTAGTAATGGGCTTAGGTGTTAGGATTTCTTTCATTCCTGATATACTTTAAAAAAACTTCTTGATGTTCTTGCTCTTGACAGCCAGAGATTTTGCCTTGAAGTTATTAGCTTTCCTTATCAACTTTCTATACTTCAATAACTTCTAATTCATATTGACTGTCGTCTACCTTTCGATTTGTTATTATCTTTTGTTTCTAAGTGCTGCCTTCACTTACGTAGGGGGTTGGACTCAGATGGAAAAGTCAGAGACAAGAAAAATCAGTTACCAGATCCTGCCTGCAGTAAAGCATCCCAGACTACATGGCAGTAAATAGGTGCAGCATAGCAGCGGTTTCAACAAGATAAACAATGTAAAGGTTCCCTTGCCTATCTGATGAGCTTCTGAACTAAGAATAAAACAAAGGGTAATGCCAATCCCAGGACATTATTCCATCAACCGTTGTCTTGTACCACAAAATTAACGCTAAGTTTTACCATCTCTTTATCTGTGATCAGATTACAGAGCTCCAGCCAGGCTCCCCAGTGCAAAGGCAAAACGTGGGCAGCTTCAACAAACACATCAATGGCCTCTTTCACCAGGTCCAGCTTCCGCAGCACAACGCCATACCTGAGTAGAGAAAGATACCAGTATAACTCTTTGCATCACCCACCTCTACTAGCTGTACACATCTAGTCATAACCTCAAACAAGTGACAGGGCTACAAGAAGGGAAAAATCAAATTCCCCAGTGACAAATTCCCTATTATGGTGCAGCAACAGCACTAGAGTTCAGTTTAACAGGAGCCTTACATCTTTATTCTGTAAAAATCAAACTGAAATAGCAAAAACCAAGCCACAGAATATAAACTTTGAGCCCTATTTGAATTTTTCAGAGTGGTTTGAAAAATGGTACAGAGAGAAGCATTAAAAAGTCACTCTTCTGGCAATTTTTCATCAGTCTCACTTTCCTCTGTCCCCCATTTTGCAAAATACCTATTTTATGCCGGGACCTGTCTTTTGGCCACATGGTTGCTTCTCCCGTGTTGATTCCTTTAATACCAGTTATACATAGGTAATGTTTGTCTATAGAAACGTTCATAAAATTTTAGCAGATAGCTGTGAAATAAGAGGCCAGGAGTTCAAATCCCATGCCTAACTGGTTGAATTCTCATGCAATTAACTAACCTTGTTATTGACTAAGGCCATAAACCCCAACCTAAAACCCAGGGAAGAGTTTCTGAACACACCCCATTTTTACAAATAAGTTAGCAGAGAGCTTATGCAAGGTCACTGCAGACCCACAACTCAGGTCTCTAACAAGATTAACCCCAATTTTATCCACTGCACCACAGAGCCTTTCAGTGTAACTTAATCAGTTTTGGTTATCCTGTCTTTAACCACTGTAAACCACACTCCTGTACCAGAGCCAGGGATACAATCTAGAATTCCTGAACATCAGCGTTCTACAGCTGACTAATAAGTGCTTAAGTAACCCACAGAGAAAGTTTGCATCAAGCCCTCCTCCAATGACTGGTTTAAAAGGGTCTGCACTTCAGCAAGTAGTAAGAGACTAAGCCATGGATCTGAAGGTCAAGGGGGTTCAAATCCTGCTGCAGTTCTGTGGGGATAGGGGCAACAGTATGGTTGCATCTAATTCAAACAGTAAGAACATAAGAATGATCATATTGGGTCAGACCAAAGGTCCATCTAGCCCAGTATCCTGTCTACCGACAGTGGCCAATGCCAGGTGTCCCAGAGGGAATGAACAGAACGGGTAATCATCAAGTGATCCATTCCCTGTCACCCATTCCCAGCTTCTGGCAAACAAAAGTTAGGGACACCATCCCTACCAATCTTGGCTAATAGCCATTGATGGTCCTATCCTCCATGAACTTATCTAGTTATTTTTTTGAACCATGTTATGGTCTTGGCCTTCACAACATCCTCTGGCAAGGAGTTCCACAGGTTGACTGTGCGTTGTGTGACGAAATACTTCCTTTTGTTTGTTTTAAACCTGCTGCCTATTAATTTCATTTGGTGACCCCTAGTTCTTGTGTTATGGGAAGTAGTAAACAACACTTCCTTATCTACTTTCTCTACACCAGTCATGATTTTATAGACCTCAAGCATATCTTCCCTTAGCCGTCTCTTTTCCAAGCTGAAAAGTCCCAGTCTTATTAATCTCTCCTCATACAGACGCTGTTCCATAACCCTAATAATTTTTGCTGCCCTTGTCTGAAGCTTTTCCAATTCCAGTATATATATATTTTTTGAGATGGGACAACCACCTCTGCATGCAGTATTCAAGATGTGGGCATACCATGGATTTATATAGAGGCAACATGATATTTTCTGTCCTATTATCTATCTCTTTCTTAAATATTCCCAGCATTCTGTTTGCTTTTTTGACTACCACTGCACATTGGTTGTATGTTTTCAGAGAACTATCCACAATGACTCCAAAATCTCTTTCTTGAGTGGTAACAGCTAATTTAGACCCCATCATTTTATATGTATAGTTGGGACTGCGCTTTCCAATGTGCATTACTTTGCATTTATCAACATTAAATTTCATCTGCCATTTTGTTGCCCAGTCCCCCAGTTCTGAGAGATCCTTTTGTAGCTTTTCACAGTCTGCCTGGGTCTTAACTATCTTTAGGAATTTTGTATCATCTGCAAATTGTGTGACCTCACTGTTTACCCCTTTTTCCAAATCATTTATGAATATGTTGAATAGGACTGGTCCCAGAACAGACCGCTGGGGGACACCACTATTTACCTCTTTCCATTCTGAAAACTGACCATTTATACCTACCCTTTATTTTCTATCTTTTAACTAGTTACCAATCCATGAGAGCACCTTCCCTCTTATCCCGTGGCAGCTTACTTTGCGTAAGAGCCTTTGGTGAGGGACCTTGTCAAAGGCTTTCTGAAAATCTAAGTACACTATAACCACTGGATCCCCTTGGGCCACATGCTTGTCGACCCCTCAAAGAATTCTAGTAGATTGCTGAGGCATGATTTCCCTTTATTAAAACCATGGTGACTCTTTCTCAACAAATTATGTTAATCTATATGTCTGACAATTCTGTTCATTTCAACCAGTTTGCCCGGTATTGAAATCAGGCTTACAGGCCTGTAATTGCTGGGATCACCTCTGGAGCCCTTTTTAAAAATTGACGTCACATTAGCTATCTTCCAGTCATTTGGTACAGAAGCGGATTTAAATGGTAAGTTACAAACTAGTTAGTAGTTCTGCAATTTCACATTTGAGTTCCTTCGGAACTCTTGGTGAATACCATTTGGTCCTGGTGACTTATTACTGTTTACTTTAGAGAAGGGTATGGAACAAATTGATAATGACTCCTCAATCTGGGACAGTTCCTCATATTTGTCACCTAAAAAGAATGGCTCAGGTTTGGAAATCTCCCTCACATCCTCAGCCGTGAAGACCGATGCAAAGAATTCATTTAGTTTCTCCACAATGGCCTTATCATCCTTGAGTGCTCCTTTAGCATCTTTGTCATCCAATAGTCCCACTGGTTGTTTAGCAGGCTTCTCTATATCCTAGGGGATTCTCTATATCCTAGTAAAGAGGAGAGGACTGAAGTTGATTAAGCACAGGTAGGAACTGAAGCGAAACACTCAAATGTAATTGAATGGGATTCTTTTTCATCACATGAAGGCAGTAACTAAAACATGACAAATTTTATAAGTGCTCATATACAGATGCTAGAAGTCTAAAATACTAAGATGAGTGAATTTGAATGCCTGGTATTAAATGAGGATATTGAGATCATAAACTTGGTGGAATGAGGACAGTCAATGGGACATGGTAATACCGAGGTACAAAATAGACAGGAATGACAGTAGGTTGTGCTGGTGGGAGAATGGCACTATATGTGGAAGCGAGCATAGAGACAAATATACTAAAAATCTTAAATGAATCTAACGATACCATAGAACCTCTATGGATAGAAATTCCATGCTTGAATAATAGGAGTATAGCAGCAGAAATATACTACCAACCACCTGACCAGGATGGTCATGGTGACTGTGAAATGCTCAGGGAGATTATTATTGGGCTTGTTTTTGTAGCATCACTAATGGGGCATTTCAACTATCCCCATATTGATTGGTACATGTCACCTCAAGACAGGATACAGAGAAAGTTTCTGGACGTCAATAATGACCACTTTTTGGAGCACCTAGTCCTGGAACCCACAAGGATAGAGGCAGTTCTTGATTTAGTCCTAAGTGGGGCACAGGATCTGGTCCAAGAGGTAAATATAGCTAAATTGCTCAGTAATAATGACCATAATATAATTAAATTTAAAGATCCTTAGAGGAGGAAAATACCAGTAAAGCCCACCACAGTAACATTTAACTTCAGAAAGGGGAGCAACACAAAAGTGAGAAAGCTAGTTAATGGAAATTAAATGGAACAGTCACAAATGTGAAATGCCTGCAAGCTGCCTGGAAAAACAAACAACAAAAACAAACACACACACACACACACCACCCCCTAGGAAATTAGCAAACAAAAAAACCTAAATTCAGTGGCATTTACTATTGCAGCAGGACATACTATTGACCCCAAACCTTAAAAGTGTGGAAATAAGTTAAGGGGAAAGACTTATCAATATGAAGATGCAAAGGAATACACAATGCTGTCAATAACACATCCACACACATAGTAAGACATTCCCTTCCATCTCCAGATTAGTCTTTCCCTTTAATGTGGATCGGGCATGTCCTGCTGCAATCTTACCAGTCACTAAACAGGATGTTTGCTAATTCTCCAAAAAGATACTATTTCTCCCTTAGGAAAATGGCAGAGGAAGAACAGAGTGCTCCAGAGGTTACTGCATCCCCATCCCACCTCCTCAGGCGAGGGTTCATATGAAAACTCCCAGACACTTACAGATAAAGGCCAAAACCATCCAGCTCCTGTGCTTTGTGTTTCTTGCTAAGCTCCACCCTTAGCTCTCTTAGTGCTTCATTCTTCACCTGTCCTTTCTCCAAGGGGCCTGCAAAAAGAAGCACAACTGGCTTTCAGTGATTGCCTGGCTTTCAAGATCCTTCATTGGCTTGTGGCTTCACCAGTTTAGAGAGTCAGATTTTTGAAGACCAGAAAAGTACCATTGCAATCCCCTAGTCTAATCTCATGCATAACAGGCACAGAATTTCACCTAGTAATTCCTGTATCAAGTTCATAACTTCTGGTGGAACTGAAGCATCTTTTAGAAAGACATGCAGTCTTGATTTAAAGACATCCAAGTAATAGAGAATCCACCACATCTTTGCGTCTGACGAAGTGGGCATTCACCCACGAAAGCTTATGCTTCAATACATCTGTTAGTCTTAAAGGTGCCACAGGACTCTGTTGCTTTTTACACATCCTTTAGTAGTTTGTTCCTATGGTTAATCACCTTCACTGTTAAAAATAATGGTATATACTAATCAAGTCACTTCTCAATATTTTTGGTAAACTAAACACATTTTAAAATGTTGACACCAGTATTGAACATAGTATTCCTGTACTGATCTGACCAGTACTGTATACAGGAGGTAAAAGTCACCTCCCTACTCCCGTTTATACATCCAAGGATCAGATTAGCTCTTTTTGCTACAGTATCACAGTTGCTTGTTTATTATGACCTCTAATCCTTTTCAGTCACAGGTGTGTAGACCTGATAGCATCTAAGGCCAGATCTCCTGTACAGCACAAGCCATAGAACTTCCCCAAAATAATTCCTAGACCATATCTTTTAGAAAGACACCCAATCCATCCCCCTTCCTTTAAGGGTGACCTACATTCTTTAGGAATGGGTCAGCCATTGAGAATCTGTGGCAAATGCCTTTAGGAATATACAACCATGCATAAGCCCAGCAGACAGAGCTACACTGCCCAACCACAGTCTCTCAGGCCACAAAACCATTATGGTTTGCATAAAGAGATGATGTTGGCAGTTCTGTTTTCATTAGCTTGGGTTCTCTATTCCCACTGAGAAAAGCAGATCCTTACCCAGACTATCCACTGTTTCATCATCTTTCTTCTTTTCTCCTGACTGTAAAAAGAGAATACATTATTCCACAGGTTGCAGTATAATTCTGTTAACAGCACCTGAGTCTAGCTCCCAACAGCACCAACAAAAAATTCTGTTAGGTTTAGCAAGGAAACAAGGGATTAACCTGGCTTTCTAGATTGTTGCTGGGAAGAGAATAAGTGGAAGATTATAACCCGCAAGGCTCTGTGGGAAGACAGAAGGGGCAAATTCAGTATTAAAGGATGGCTTTCCTCGTTGTCTTACCAGGTATCTGGAGTACATGTACAAGAAGTAGGCCTTCTGGCTCTTGCATCCCCGCAGAAAGTATGCAGCCCTGTCATACTCCTTCAGATCGAAATAAGACTTAGCTAATGTGTAAGCATCCAAATCACGAGCATCCTCCTAAAGTGGAGAGAGTTCATGAAATCAACAGTTTTGTGTTCCTTGGAAGTCTTCTCATGGTGACAAATGGTTAGGAAGGAAAAAAGAAAAACACTGCTCTGGAAGCTCAGATTTAATATTCTCTGCCACACCAAATAAAAATTGAATACTTTCAGACATTGTCCCCCACTCCTCATCCCAACCACACACAGTCCTTTTATGTAAAGAAGATTTAAATCTTAGTTTGCAACAACGTATGAAAACAGTGAAATTCCAGAAAATAAAATATTAAATGATCAACCACTAGAATAGATGAGTTAGCTGAATGCCGAGCAGAAATGAATGCAGAGTATATATTTAGGTGGGGGAAGGGAGAGACAGGGGAACGCAAGTAATTTAACTGAAAATTTAAACAAAGCCAGAGAACTCTAAAATCTCCTTCATTATACTGCCTCCTTACAGCCTCACTGTAAGACTTATATTTAGCCATGCTTTATAACGCATCAATTACAAACTAAATTGGTGTAGTCAGAAACCAGATTATCTTTTGCAGAAGCACATCTTTAATCATTGCCCAATTATTGCCTCATTCTCCCTACAAAATGGTGGAGGCCTGTACACAATTTGTTTCTTGCAGAATGGTCTTGAGCTACTGAAAATGCTGGTTAGTAACATTAGTCTACAAGTTTCACATTAGGAATTTGTTCTTGGATTATACTGATTTGGGCTTTTAAAAGAGTGGGAAAAGTTGTGAATAATATTAATAACCATGATTTCCAAGTTCAGTCTGCATGTGATTTACTAGGTCATTTTATAAATCAGTGGTATGCCCTCACTTGGAAAACTGCTCAGTTCTGAACACTTCATATTAAAGAAAGATACAAAAGAAACAGAAGGGGTCTAGAGTCAAGCCAGGAAAGTTATCAGAGACCAGAAGGCTTCCATGTCAGAAATTAAGATTAGAACAGCTCAGAGAAGAGATATGACAGGGATTAGGGATTATGTAGGATTAGGAAGAAACTTGCTCTGTAGTCAGGTATTCCACAGCTGTCCGTTACAGAGATTATAGCTTCCTTTGAAGCATCTGGTATTGATCCCTGTAAAAAACAGGATACTGTACTAGATGCATCCCTGATTGGTTACAGCAATTACTACATTCTTGTTTTTATGATTTTAACTTTGCTGCCTTAATGCTGTGTTAACAGTTTTTTTATTTTTGCATTTGGACAACCTTGAAAACTGAAGTAATAGATATGAGATGAAATTTAATAGTGCAAAATCATGCACTTAGGGACTAACAAGAATTTTTGCTGTAAACTGGGGACTTACCAGTTGGAAGCGACAGAGGAGCAGAGAGACTTGGGTGTATTGGTGGATCACAGGATAACTATGAGTCAACGTGATGCGGTCGTGAAAATGACTAATACAATCTTAGAATGCATCAGGTGAGGTATTTCCAGTAGAGACAGGGAAGTGTTAGTACCATTATACAAGGCACTGGTGAGATCTCATCTGGAATACTGTGTGCAATTCTGGTCTCCCACATTTAAGAAAGATGAATTCAAACTGGAACAGGTACAGCAAAGGGCTACTAGGATGATCAGAGGAATAGAAAACCTGTTTTATGAGAGGAGATTCAAGAGAGCTTGGCTTGATTAGCCTAACCAAAAGAAGACTGAGGGGAGATATGATTGCTCTCTATAAATACATCAGAGGGATAAACACTAGGGAGGGAGACAAGTTACATTAAGCATCAATGTTGACAAAAGAACAAATGGATATAAACTGGCTACCAACAAGTTTAGGCTTGAAATTAGATGAAGTTAACTATCAGAGGAGTGAAATTCTGAAACAGCCTTCCAAAGATAGCGCGGGGGGGGGGGGGGGGGAAAAAAAAAAACCTGATTTCAAGACTGAGCTTGATAAGCTTGTGGAGGGGATGGTATAGTGAGACTACCTACAATGGCATGTAACCGATCTGCGACTAATAGCAGTAAATATCTTCAACAGACAGTAATGGGACACTAGATGGGGAGGGCTCTCTGTTACTACTAGAGAATTCTTTCCCAGCTGTCGGGTCTTGCCAAAATGCTCAGGGTCCAATTGACTGCCATATTTAGAGATGGGAAGGAATATCCCCCCAGGCCAGATTGGCAGATACCCTGGGGGGTTTTCACCTTCCTCTGCAGCATGGGGCATGGGTCACTCAGAGGTTTGAATTAGAGTAAATGGTGGATTCTCTGTAACTTTAAGTGTTTAACTCAACCAGAGGTTATTGGTCTATTACAAAAGTGGGTGGGCGAGGCTCTAAGGCCTGCAACATGCAGGAGGTCAGACTAGATGATCATGATGGTCCCGTCTGGCCTTGAAGTCTATGAATCTACTGTTAGATGTATGGCTTATATATATATATGTATATATTGTATATGTATATATTGTTACAAAAGAAAGACATAAAATTCTGGGAAATCACGCTATGGTTCCCAGAACAACTTTCAGCCACTGTGCATATACATACTAAAGCAGTGGTCCTCAATCTTTATTGCACCATGACTCCCTTCTGACAACAAAAATGATCTCGGGCTTCAGCTTCGGCCCCAGCGGTGGGGCTTGGGCTTCAGTCCTGGGTCCCAGCAAGTCTAACGCCAGCCCTGGCGACCCCATTAAAACGGGGTCGCGACCCACTTTGGGGTCCTAACCCACAGTTTGAGCACTACTGTACTAAAGCATACTCTTAAGGCAACAGTATACATTGCAATTAAGTACACATAAATGGAGGCCAAGTTATGATTATTATGGGACTCAAGTTTGAAATTTCTGATTTTTGTGGAATGCACTTCTATAATGTTGTTTTAACACAGATTTTTGCAGTATCTGGATACTGTCCTTAGTGTGACTTTAGATCATCAAGGATATCAACTAACAGTGCTAGTTCCAACCATTTATATTTTATTTTACAGCCCTAGCAAAGTATATTCCTCAGTAAGGACTAGGAAAAGGCTCAGGTTGAACTTGACGTTGATGAGTTTTTGGGTAGCCCGATACAAATAAAAACACCTGAAATGTTCTTGAAGTGAAAGACTCCATCATCTTTCATATATACTTACAGATGAGTAAAGAGCTGAAGAGAAAGCTAACAACTTTCCAATAGAAATTCACGTTTGGGCAGAGAACAAACTTCCCCAAATTTGAGCTCAAAGAGTAATTGTTTTGGAAAGTTTAACACCCATCTGAGAAAGGGCTCTCAATGCAAAGCCCTCTACACTACAGGGAGCGGTCCTCAATTAGTTATAACATTATTCTATTCCGCAGCACAGATTAGACCTCAATTGTATTCCCTAAACCAACACTTTTAAACTCATGTCCGGAGTTTTATTGTAGTTCAGAACATAGTTGAGGTACTATCTATGCTACAAACTTGGATGGGATTGCGACCAGCTCAAGGAACAATAGTGTGATAAGATGGTCCCCTGCTTTGGTCGTAATACAGCAAGGGCAACACCACAGCAGTCCTAATCCACCCGTAATAAAAATGGAGTTGCCTCTGTCAAATGAAGCATAGCAGGATGCACTGCTAGGCCTTGAGGTCTCCTCGCACAGGACTATTCACATAGTGGAGGCAAAACATTTTGGATGTAAGGGGAGGTCACCCAAGAGAGACAGCCCCTTCTGCTCATTGCTGGCTGGTGTCATTGTCTTTGCCATCCATACCTCTGTGAGCACAGGAGCAGCAGGCAGCTCGCTCAGGGGCAGAGGATCCAGGGCAAATGCCAGCTCAGAGGCCCTGAAACCAAGAGACCTCAAACACATTAACACCCCACAGACCACACCGCATACACATCCCCAGCCCTCACGCAGGCCCCAGGCCCCACCCCAGCTGGGATAGTGCACCCCACCCCAGAAGCAGCTGCAACGCTCAGCAAGGACCCAGGCACCTGGCATGCCCAAGAACCGGGGAGGAGGTATTGGCAGCAGGGCAGACGCACACCAACACCATCCCCATTGCGCCCCGCGGCTCCCCTCACCCTCTCCCGCCATGCCGCGGGCCCCGCTCCCCGGGCCCCCCCTCACCCTCTCCCGCCGTGCCGCGGGCCCCGCTCCCCGGGCCCCCCCTCACCATTTCCCGCTGTGCTGCAGGCCCCGCTCGCGGCTCCGCTCCGCCACACTCAGAAGCTGCTTCTTGATCTCGCGCAAGTCAGAGAAATCGCAGCTTCCCAAACCGGGCACAACCGCAGTAGCCGCCATCTTGCCCATACCCTCTCCGACCAATCACAGCCCGACAGCCACAACGCGCTTAGCGGCACTAACAACTATTATTCCTATTGGGCAGCAGCCCGCGCATCTCATCCAATCAAAGCGGGAGACAGATTCCTGATTGCTGATTGGCTGAGAAATGGAGTGGTTTGTGCGAGAGATCTGAAGGAGGTAAATTGCCGCCCTTGGGCGCCTCCCTCCCTCGCTGGGGAGTCGGAGCTATGGCTGGACTAGGGCTTGTCTGGCGAGATATTGGCCCCCTTCCCCCCTGCAGCGTGACCCTGCGCCCCTCAGAGCCCCCCCCGTGACCCCACACCCTTCCTGCGGGGGGACCCTGCAGCTTTCATTGTTCCCCCACAGGGTGACCCTCAGAGCCCCCCACAGCATGACCCTGGACATCCCCCACAGGGTGACCTTGCACCCCTGAGTGCCTGCCCACAGTGTGACCCCCTGCACCTTTCATTGTTCCCCCACAGGGTGACCCTGCGCCCCTCAGAGCCCCCCCGTGACCCCACACCCTTCCTGCAGGGGGACCCTGTAGCTTTCATTGCTCCCCCACAGGGTGATCCTTGAACCCTCTGCATCCCTCAGTGGCCCTTTCACAGGGTGACCCTGCACCCATAGTTCCCTCCCCCACAGGGTGATTGTGAACCCCCAGTTACCTCCCTCACAGGGTGACTCCTGTATCCCCACAACTCCTATGGAACAGCCCACCCAGGGATCTGTTTGGGGGCTTGAGGAACCCAGCCCAGGGCCTTTCTCCAAGCATTTTTCTCCTGCTGTCTCTGACTGCTCACTCTGTCCTGTGTGTTCATAGCTGTCTCTTTGCCATCCTCCCTTCCCTGATTACCTCTGTTTCTCACCTATCCTCTCATGCTACCTGCCAAATCATTCACCCCTCCGTCTGCCTGGCCCACTCAATCATTCCGTCCACCCCTTTGCCACCCTGTGCCCCTCAGTCACTGAGTTCCCCTGGTGCTTTGCTGTTGATGGTTGCTTGTGTCATCTCATGCTACGGTCATCATCTCACCACCCAGCTTAGCACTGAGATGATCTTTTCAGGGTAAGCTTTAGTCCTCATTTTTCATATTTAACTTGTCTTAGTGTTGGAATAGTAGGGTACAGATGTGCAAAAGAACATGAAAATACTTAAAACCGATAAATTTTTTTTACACAAGTGCTGGGACTCACTCCCACAAGATATCATTGGGGCAAGGATCTTAGTAGTCCTCAAAACAACATTTTATGGATAATGAGACCATCTACAGTTAAATTAGACTAGTGAATATAAGATGTAAATCCTCATTTTTCAGGGCATAAACAATCATTAGCTGGCTGCAGTCAGGAAGAAACTTCCCCTCTGGGCAGGTTATTCCAAAATTGTCTGCTGCAGGGTTTCTTGCACTTTTGTCTTCTCTATCTCCCCTTCCTCCATCAACTCTATTTCTCCCCCTTTCTCTCACCCTACCTACCAAATCACTTCTCTCTCTCCTTTTGCCAGGCCTGCTTGGTCACTCCATGCACCCCTTTGCCATCCTCCTCCCCTCATTTCCCCTGGAGACAGGATACTAGACTGAATGGACCACTGCTTTGCTTTAGTATGGTAACTCCTGCATTCCTTGTTTGCTCAGCCTGCTGGTATCCTTGGAAACTAGTAGTAGTTATGGAAGCACTGATAGCAGTCAGGACCAACACCTGCAACTCTGGCCTTGTTTACTCAGGAAAATTGCACCCTTTCAACTTATGTCAGTTTTTAAAGCAGTTTAGTTAAACTGTAGAAACCACCTGCATGAACACTTTTCTTTTGGTTTAAGGAGCAACAGAGGGTCCTGTGGCACCTTTGAGACTAACAGAAGTACTGGGAGCATAAGCTTTCGTGGGTANGCATGTTCTTCAAAGCAGTTGCTCTCTCCTTAGCAACATCACCTCTGTTGTGCCCAGATTCATCTTTAGCCAATTGCTAATATTAACTAGGCATTGAGAACACTGTGATAGAATGCTATTTGTGTTTTGTGTATAGGAAATGTAGAGCTGGGCATTGTTTGCATTCTCATAATGCTGGCACTTCAGTCTCACCAGCTCTCCCAATGGCTTTATATATAATATATATAATGTTGAATAATATGGGGAGAGTAAAATTATACACAAGATGTCTGCACAAGAAAGTTACAGAGGGTCCTGTGGCACCTTTGAGACTAACAGAAGTACTGGGAGCATAAGCTTTTCGTGGGTAAGAACCTCACTTCTTCAAGGCTTGCATCTGAAGAAGTGAGGTTCTTACCCACGAAAGCTTATGCTCCCAGTACTTCTGTTAGTCTCAAAGGTGCCACAGGACCCTCTGTAACTTTCTTGTGCAGACATCTTGTGTATAATTTTACTCTCCCCATATTATTCAACATTATATATATTATATATAAAGCCATTGGGAGAGCTGGTGAGACTGAAGTGCCAGCATTATGAGAATGCAAACAATGCCCAGCTCTACATTTCCTATACACAAAACACAAATAGCATTCTATCACAGTGTTCTCAATGCCTAGTTAATATTAGCAATTGGCTAAAGATGAATCTGGGCACAACAGAGGTGATGTTGCTAAGGAGAGAGCAACTGCTTTGAAGAACATGCCTCTATAGCATTCCCCGCTATCAAAGGCAGAGTAAATTGGTTCACACCCTAGGGAAATTTTTGGATTCCTCAGTACTTCTGGATGCCTAAATAACCATGATGACAAAAAAGCATCCACTTCCACTGTGACTGGTCTGCTTAATGTACCAAAACCTGTTGGACACAAACCTATCTTCAACAAACCAGCTTTTGCCACCTTCAGGCTTAATTATTACAGTTTGTTATAGCAATAATACAGCCACAGTCTGAAAAAGCTCTAAATAATACAAACTACAGTAGTTTCTCTGTTTAGCAATATGCATTGCTGTGAATGCAGCACCCTGGTGCTCCGTTCTCTGGACCGGCTCCATAATGAATATAGAGTCAGAATCAAGATGCCTGCCTCCTAGTATTCAAAGCCCTCTGTTGAATTGGCCCTAGCTACCTGAAATCTCTTCTCCTTCCATGAGCATGATCTCCCCTGGCAGCTATGTTCCACTAGAACAATTAAACTGTTGATTATAGAGGGAGACTTCTGAGTTTTGGAGACAGAACTTTAATGAAAACTGGATCTAAACTATGGAACTCATTCCTTTAAGGAATAAGAATGACCATAGAGCTTATTATGTTCAGAAATAAATACAAAACTAATTTTGAACCCTAAATTCATACACATAGACATGAGAGAGGTTGTCTCTTTTTTAAGGTACTTGGTAGGCATTTCAATACTATGGTGATTGGGAGAGGCAGATGTATATAAATACAGAAAAGCAGGTCAAACAGACTTTCCTGTTAAAATTAGTTTGGATAAAAGGAGAACAGAATTATTTTTGTACGTTCTTGATTATGATGTAATACCCAGCACTTATGTAGTGCCTGACAAATGTTAACAAATGAATTCTTGCCCTCCTGTGAGATCTGTAAAAGGAAGATATTTACTTATGGGGAAATCAAGGCACAGAGATTAAACTTAACTGAGGGCACAGAACAAGTCACTGGGAGAGCTGGGATTAGAACTTGGGAGCTCTTGTTGCCCTGCTGTGAATACAGACCAGTAGAACATGTGGAGTCTCAACTCTGTTGTAGGAGGACCAGTAGCAACTGCCATAATTTAGGATGAAATACAGCTTCCATTATACTGCCCTTGGCCATTCATAGCATTCCCAGACAAATTTATTTTGGATTGAAGTTTCCACGTCTGGTCTTAGCTTAGATACACTAGAGTAGAGGTCCCAAAGACGTGGCCCACGGGCTGCATGCGGCCCGCAGAGTTATTTCCTGCGGCTCGCCATAGGCACCAACTCCACCGGCAGCCAAGCTCCCCTCACCCCCAGCTCCCCCACCACAAGTGTGCCGCGTCCCCGCTGCTCCGCCTACCTCCCAGTGCTTCCCGCCGCCAAGCAGCTGTTTGCCGGTGCTTAGGACTTTCCAGGAGGGGGGAGGAGCGGGGATGTGGCACACTCAGGGGAGGAGGTGGAGAAGAGGGCAGGCTGGGGCAGGGATTTGGGGAAGTGGCTGGAATAGGGGCAGGGAGGGGGCGGAGTTGGAAGAGGCGGGGCAGAGGAGGGGCCTCATGGACTAGACAAGTAGTCTGATGTATGAAGTTCAGAATGTGTGATTCTTTGTTGTAAGTAGTTGGGAAGAATATTTGTTAAAAGTGGCAATGTATTTTATATGAATAGTTACTTTAAAAAGTTCCTGCCATTACAGCTATGTTGATAGACTGTTAGTGTAGGTCATCATCAGTGTTACTGACCACTGACCACATAAGGAATAGTTACATGTGTTTATATTTTATTAAAACCCCTCTTCGCATTACAGTTTTAAAAAAGTTAATACATTGACTTTTAATAGCATACTATATTACTCTTCATTTTTGACTATACTTTTGTATCGTTGTAGGAAAAGGTTTCAGTGATGCGGCCCTCAGGCCAATGTACTGTCGGTCCTCATGTGGCCCTCGTGGTGATTTGAGTTTGAGATCCCTGCACTAGAGGTTAATTTGGCCTAGCACATTTTTTATGTTGGTTATACCATTACAGAAATGTGAGCTGTGTAAAGCAGATGTTTCCAAACCATTCTAACAAGACTTCCACTGCACCAGCATCTTTAGCACTTTCTCTAAGAAGGGTAGTCAGTATGTTAATGTGCACAGGCTGGCCTAGCTTCATGGAACAGCAGCTTTGCTTATTCTCTAAAGAGAGGTGATAAAAGAGTATTATGGAAATACTTTTTCCTGTTTGGCTGCAGTGTCGCATCCTAATGTGGTTGCTGCCATCTCTTTTCATGACCATGAAGGCTCCATGTTATCTGTGTCAGGGGAAGCATCGGTTCCTTGACTCTGCTCACGTATCCTTTCTATCATAACAAAAGTGACTTCAGTCAGAGGTCACAGAACATGAATTGGTGATAAAAGGAGAATAATTGATTAGCATGATGTCACCATACTTTATTCATAATTATCATAATGGGGGAATTTTTCTGTGATCCTTCGTAAAGCTGCTATTGCTGAATGTCATCTGTTTCTTATTGCTGTGAATCCAAATTAACTTCTATGACCGCCACCACCAGTTATTGAATTGTCTGTTGATGAGAACTGTACAGAGATATCGCAGTTGTAATTGTACAGTGATTCAGGCCCATGTCATCTGGAGCTGATTGCTGAAATGAGGGTTGTCTTGTCTTTTACAGATTGACAGAAATGGATAGGTAATTTGTCTTTAAAATGGAAAATTATGAGGTATTTTTAGTCTCTCTTGTTCTTTCAAATAGACCAAACAAATCAGTTTGGTGGATGATGGGGTCTGTTTTAATACTACATTTTTGTTTCTATTTCAGATTAGTTCCCATGTCTGATTGCTGTTAAAGATTTAACAGAACTTGCAATGTAAATATTTGTATTTCTTTCCAGACTCTTTCAGCCTATACATTGGAAATGTAAATGGAATCTTAAGTGCTCGTGGACTGGCACATATAACTCTAGTACAGAGAGTACCAAAAGATCTGTTTCAGTCCCCCCACAGAGTTTTTTTAATAATATATTTATTTGGGAATGTGAAGTTTAAGAAGTTGGTGTTATATTTTGTTCTGTAGGTAATTAATGTTGTCATTCTGCTTTCTGCTGTCTCTTCACAGTGCATTCCAAAGTCATGGACCACGTGCTAGGGCAGCTCCCATGCTCAGAAGTTTGAAATTATCTAACTTGAGAGTTATAGTTCTAGAATAGATGGCTTACAAATGGCTGATTTGAAGGAGCATGAATTTTGACTAGTATGGCATGTATAGATGAATTTAATAGAAAACCTTTTTTTCAGTTGACAACCAGATAGATCAATTATGTCAGCAATTCTCCTCAGGCAGAGTCCGTTGCCTGCATCATTAGGTTTGGTTCCAGTTATTGAGCAGAAGGTGGTGCTCTGGTCTTTTATTTGGAGCTGCAGTAAGAGGGTGAAAGGGTACTGATTGCTAAGAGTTCAGTAATTCAATTTCTCAAGACTGGCTTCATAATGAGAAATCATAATTCATTCTGTCACTCCATTGTGTAATAGATGCATCTTTTAAGTGACACCCAGGGCTGGCTTTTAAAGCGGGAGGCTAATTAAATACTCTGCATGACGATGATAACATCTCAGAGAGCTGCAGATTAACTTAGCTGACACTAACTGAGGGACTGTTGGAAAAGCAGAAGTTTTGTTCATCACATCATTGCACAATTGCATGATTTAGACTAATAATCTAGTCTCCCTTAGAAAATCTGGTAACAAAAATCTACTGGAGATCAATGGGAAAATGAAGGCTAATGTGTCTGTTAGAGAAATATATTGCTAAGAACACAGTAATTGTCATGTTACAAGTCTTCAAACCTACAGCGTTAGCTAAAAGAAATGCAACTGAGTGAGCTTTATAAGTGGTAAAGAGCATTTTGAAGACATGGGGAGCATCATACAGTTATAAACATGATTCCTAGCCTTCTTAGAGAATTGGAAAATTGTGTTCTTTTACTGTAGCTAATAATTCACATTTATCTACATTAGGATTGTTTTGTTAGTTAGGTGGCTTACATTGTAAAGGGTTTTCTAACCTGTACAGAAAAACTACAGTGAATGCAATTTCTTGCTTCATCATACCAGATTTCTCAGTGTGAAATTACACATAATTTTTTGCCTGATAGTGTTTGCATTCCCTGTTTGGTACAGTCATGTGACTGTTATCAGTACTTATAATACAGTGTCTGCCAGGATACGATTCAGATTAGATCTTGGAAACCACATGACCCTAAATGTAAGGGAAACCATTTGTATTTGATTTACACCCTGACTGAGGAGCAAACCCTCATAGATCAAGGATGGTAGCTACAATCTACTGTCTCTTGTGAGCCAGAGCTGAAACAGGTCATTTGGGAATCTATGTCAGCACTTTGAAAATTGCTATTTTATGGAGGGTTATTTGTTTTTAAAGGGGTGAGATTTTTCAGGTTTTTGAATCCATGGGGACAGGTCTTTCCTTTCCCACTGCCACCACTCTAATCTGCCCCCATGTGGTGGGGCTGCTATTTTTCCAAGAGGAGTCTGTGGGATATGTAGCTATACATACATAGTACATTTGTACTAGCCCTTCCCCAAGTTGGGAGATGTTAGAGTTGGGAGTTGTGCTGGTTTTACCAGGATAGTCCTGATTTTTTCATATGATGTCCTGGAATCTTCCTTTGGGATGTGTGAAATATCCTCATTTGTAATTTCATCAAACTACAAAATGTTTTAACCAATATAAAAAATATTGTGTTCACTCCCATATCACCCTCATGACAGAGTGTTTTTTGCACCACCCATTGTTCAAGGCCGGAGCAGGTCATAGCTTGTCAGGCTTAAGCACAGTGGGGCTCCGCCATTCATTGTGTGATTCCTACTTTCGACGTCTCCGACTCAAGGAATATTTCCAACACACCACTGAACAGCACACTAATCCACAGAAACCTTCCTACCAACACTTCAAAAAGAAGGATTGTGTGTGGACTCCTCCTGAAGGATGAAACAACAGACTGGATTCTACATAGAGTGCTTCCGCCGAAGTGCACGGGCTGAAATTGTGGAAAAGCAGCATCACTTGCCCCATAATCTCAGCCGTGCAGAACACAACACCATCCACAGCCTTAGGAACAATTCTGACATCATAATCAAAAAGGCTGACAAAGAAGGTGCTGTTGTCATCATAAATAGGTCGGAATAGACCTATTATAGGTGCTGTCGTCATCATAAATAGGTCGGACCTAAACACCACATTCTACAGGCCATTACCTTCTGATCCCACTGAGGGTTACCAAAAGAAACGACACCATCTGTTCAAGAAACTCCCTGAAAAGCACAGGAACAAATCTGCAGACACACCCCTAGACCTCTGACCAGGGGTATTCTATCTGCTACCCAAGATCCATAAACCTGGAAATCCTGGATGCCCCATCATCTCAGACATTGGCATCCTGACAGCAGGATTGTCTGGCTATGTAGACTCTCCTCAAGCTCTACGCCTCCAGCACTCCCAGCTATCTTCGAGACACCACTGACTTCCTGAGGAAACTACAATCCATTGGTGATCTTCCAGAAAACACCATCCTAGCCACTATGGATGTAGAAGCTCTCTACACCAACATTCCACACAAGGATGGACTACAAGCCGTCAGGAACAGTATCCCTGATATTGTCATGGCAAACCTGGTGGCTGAACTTTGTGACTTTGTCCTCTCCCACAACTATTTCACATTTGGGGACAATGTATACCTTCAAGTCAGTGGCACTGCTATGGGTACCCGCATGGCCCCACAGTATGCCAATATTTTTATGGCTGACTTAGGGGACACCATCAACCTCAGCCTGGATCTGTCCACACAAGAGATCCACTTCCTGGATACTACAGTGCTAATAAGCAATGGTCACATAAACACCACCCTATACCGGAAACCTACTGACCGCTATACTTACCTACATGCCTCCAGCTTTCATCCAGACCACATCACACGATCCATTGTCTACAGCCAAGCTCTAACATACAACTGCATTTGCTCCAATCCCTCAGACAGAGACAAACACCTATAGGATCTCTATCAAGCGTTCTTAAAACTACAATACCTACCTGGTGAAGTGAAGAAACAGATTGACAGAGCCGGAAGAGTACCCAGAAGTCACCTACTACAGGACAGGCCCAACAAAGAAAGTAACAGAACGCCACTAGCCATTTCCTTCAGCCCCCAACTAAAACCTCTCCAGCACATCATCAAGGATCTAGAACCTATCCTGAAGGGTGATCCCTCGCACTCACAGACCTTGGGAGACAGGCCAGTCCTCGCTTACAGACAGCCCCCCAACCTGAAACAAATACTCATAAGCAACCACACACCACACAACAAAAACACTAACCCAGGAACCTATCCTTGCAACAAAGCCCGTTGCCAATTCTATCCACATAGCTATTCAAGGGACACCATCATAGGACCCAATCACATCAGCCACACCATCAGGGGCTTGTTCATCTGCACATCGACCAATGTGATATATGGCATCATGTGCCAGCAATGCCCCTCTGCCATGTACATTGGCCAAACCGGACAGTCTCTACGCAAAAGAATAAATGGACACAAATCAGACTTCAAGAATTATAACGTTAAAAAACCAGTCGGAGAACATTTCAACCTCCCTGGACACTCAATTACAGACCTAAAAGTGGTAATTCTTCAACAACAAAACTTCAAAAACAGACTCCAATGAGAAACTGCAGAACTGGAATTAATTTGCAAACTGGACACCATTAAATTAGGCCTGAATGAAGACTGGGAGTGGATGGGTCATTACACAAACTAAAAAACTATTTCCCCATGCTAATTTTTCCCCCGACTGTTATTCACACCTTCTTGTCAACTGTTTGAAATGGGCCATCCTGATTACCACTACAAAAGTGATCTTCCCTCCTGCTGATAATAGCCCACTTTAATTGATTTGTCTCATTAGAGTTGGTAAGGCAACCCCCATCTTTTCATGTTCTCTGTATATGTATGTATCTTCCTACTGTATTTTCCACTCCATGCATCTGATGAAGTGGGATTTAGCCCTCGAAAGCTTATGCTCAAATAAATGTGTTAGTCTCTAAGGTGCCACAAGTACTCCTTGTTCTCTTCTACCCTGTGGTCCAACATGGCATGCAGCTGTTTCACATCGTCTCCCACATCTTTCAGTGGTGGCTTAAAATTCTCTCTCACCTTTTTTCCCGGCTCAGTCTCTATGTAGTGAAACATCAAGTGCATCTGTCCTGGCCCTGCTGAAAAGACCACAGAAAAGGACTGTGCAAACTTTCGGATCAGACATTCTTGTTCTTTCTGCAGGTCTCTCCCACTGGCACTTGGTTAGAGGTTGGGGATGTGGTGGCCTGTGGCCCTAGTTCCAGGGAAAACACTTTTACCAGGAGCCATTCTCAATCCTTCTGGGCCTTTAGCAAATGGACAAAGAATCATAGAAACGTAGAACTGGAAGGGACCTTGTTAGGTCACCTAGTCCAGTCCCCTGCACTGAGGCAGGACTAAGTATTATCTAGACAAGAGGTTCTCAAACTGTGGGTCAGGACCCCAAAGTGGGTTGCGACCCTCTCTAATGGGGTCGCCAGGGCTGGCATTAGACTTGCTAGGCCCAGTGCTGAAGCCTGAGCCCCACCTCTAAGGGCCAAAGCCGAAGCGTGAGGGCCTCAGCTCTGGGTGGTGGGGTTCAGGTTACAGGCCCCCAGCTTGGGGCTGAAGCACTTGGACGTCTGGCCTTCCTCCCACCTGGAGCGGTGGGGCTCGGGCTTTGGCCCCCTCCTGAATGGGGTGGTGGGGCTCGGATGGGCTCAGGCTTCGGTCTCCCCTCCTGGGGTCAGGTAGTAATTTTTGTAGTCAAAAGGGGGTCGCGGTGCAATGACATTTGAGAACCCCTGATCTAGACCATCTGTGACACGGTGCACCTACCCCACACCAGCCCCAAAAGGGTTAACTGTGCTTTGCAGGTTGGGGAAGCCCCACCACTCCGACTCTGCTGCACATGGTCAACAGGCAGAGTATAAAAGGAAGCAGCCCAACTCAGTCTGGGCAGCCTGCTGAAAGGGGAGGATGCAGACTGCATGCTCTCTCCAGGAAGCTGCTACAGGCTCTGGCTACAGGGCCATGGCACGCAGAGTTCCAGATGGACTCCAGGCTGCCTGACAAGCCCAGAGAAGGGACTGCGCCGGCAGGAGCTATGCCACTTGAGGACTCCAGAGACCCGGGGGAATCATGGAGCCTCGCCGAGGGAGAAAGGGTAGCAAGCAGCCCAGAGGACTTAGACTTTTCTCTGGTGCGTGAACCAGTCAGCATGTTTCAGGAGGATCCCCGCTGACTTGGTGGTGAGCACCCCCACCACTGCGAAGGACCTGGGCTGGGATTCGGAGGAACAGGGAGGGCCTGAGTCCCCCTACCCTGCGTGCCACACATCTGAGTGACGCCCCACTTCCCCAATCAGCCACACAATCTTTACTGACTCCAGCCATTAGGCCACACAACCCGAGTAGAAGGGCTGCTTTATGGACTCTGGCATACGATTTATAGTCAGGGTCATGAACACAGGACTTAACTGGCTGCTACACAGCTTTTTCTCTTCTTATCACCGTATGTGACCTGGCACATGGGATGGAGTGTACCTACCCCGCAACACCATCCCTGACATGTCTTTGTCTAACCTATTCTTAAAGACCTCTAATGATGAATATTTAACTACCCTTACAGTTAGGAATTTTTCTTATTGTCTAACCTACATCTTCCTTGCTGTAATTTAAGCCCATTACTACTTGTCCTGTCCTCAGTGGTTAAGGAGAACAAGTTATCACAAGAACCATTTATGTACTTGAAGACTTATCATGTCCCCCCTCACACTTCTCTTCTCCAGACTAAATAAACCCAGGTTGTTTTTTTGTTTTTTTTCCCCAGTCTTTCCTCTTGGGTCATGTTTTCTAGACTTTTAATCATTTTTTTTAATTTCCTCTGGACTTTATCCAATTTGTCCACATCTTTCCTAAAGTGTGGTGTCCAGAACTGGACACAGTACTCCAATTGAGGCCTTGTCAGTGCTGAGTAGAATGGAAGAATTATTTATTGTGTCTTACTTACAGTACTTCTGCTGATACATCCTAGAATGATGTTCATGTTTTTTGCAATAATATTACATTGTTGACTCATTTAGTTTGTGATACTGCTTCTTAGGCAGTTATTTCCTATTTTGTATTTGTGCAATTGATTATTCCTTTCGAAGTATAGTACTTTGCATTTGTCCCTATTGAATTTCATCCTGTTTAATTCAGACCATTTCTTCAGTTTGTCAAGATCATTTTGACTTGTAATTCTGTCCTCCAAAGTGCTTGCAACCCTTCCCAGCTTGGTATCATCTGCAAACTTTATAAGTGTACTCTGTGCCCTTATCCTAATCATTTATGAAGATATTGAATAGAACCAGACGTAGGACAGATCCTGGCGGGAGCCCACTCAATATGCCTTTCCAGCTTGATTGTGAACCATTAATAATTATTCTGAGTATGGTTTTCCGGCCAGTTGTGCACCCACCTTTTTGTAAGTTCGTCTAGACTATATTCTCTAGTTTGTTTATGAGAAGGTCATGTGATACAGTATCAAAAGCCTAAATAAAGTCAAGATACCACATCTACCATTTCCCCCCCTCCACAAGGCTTGCTACCCTATCAAAGAAGGATATTAGTTTGGTTTGACATGATTTGTTCTTGACAAATCCATGTTGATTTTTACTTATTATTAAAGCCCTACAAGAATTGCAGGATGATTGTCAAAAAATTGCAGCTGAATTGCGGACAAGCCATAGAAGATTGTGGAAAAGTAATAATGGACCTTATTATTGGTGGTAATAAATTCCATTATTACTTTCCCGTGATTTTCTGCTGTCAGCCATCCGGGGCTGAGAGCAGGGGCTCCTGCTGTTACTGAGGAATCATCACTGAATGAGAGGTTTCTAATGGGGTCCTGCAGGGATTGACATTAAGCCTGACAATATTCCACTGTTTCATCAATTATCTGGAAGTAAATATAAAATTGCTGAGGATAAAATTTTGGATGACACAGATTGACAGAGTGGTGAATAATGATGAGTATAGGGATGTAATAGCAATCTGGATCACTTTGTAAGCTGGACCCAGTCAAATAAAATATGTTTTATTACAGCCAAATGCAGAGTTATATATCTAGGAACAAGTGCACAACGGGGGACTGTACCCTGGAAAGCAATGCTTCTGAAAAGGTTTTGGGGTCATAATCCACCAGCAACTGTACATGAGCTCCCAGTGCAATGTTGTGGAGAAAAAGAGTTAATGTGATCCTGGGATGTATAAACAGGGGAGTAATGAGCAGGAGTAACAAAAGTGATTTTACTTCTGTAGATGGCTTTGGTGAGACTGATACTGGAATACTGCATCTGGTTCTGGTGTCCATATTTTAAAAAAGAATATGGAAACACTGGAGATAGTGTAAAAAAGAACCACAAAATTATTTGAGGGCTTGAAAAAATGCCTTACAGTGAGAAAAGTAGAGCTCAAGCTGTACAGCTTATCAAAAAAATTAAGATGTGACTTGATGACAGTGTCTAAGTACCTTCACGGGCAGAATATACTGGCTATGAAATAGTTATTTAATGTATAACCAGGAGCTGGAAGCTGAAACTAGACAAATTCAGATTTAAAATTAGACATACATTTTTAACAATGAGGATGATTAATCACTGGAACAAACTACCAAGAAAAGTGATGGATTCTCTCCATCTCTGATTTCTTCACAGAAAGACTGGATACCTTTCTGAAAGATATGCTTTAGCCAAAATACATAATGCTTAGTCAGGCAAGCACAAGTTATTATTCTCAATACAGGGGTACTTGGATGAAGTTTAATCGACTGTGATATACAGGAGGTTAGACTAGATGATCTAATGGTCCCTTCTGGGCTTAAAATCTATGAATAAATTCCAACATGGCTTTGACATTAACAGGTGAATGGGATGGGGGAATACTTCAAATCTTAATTAAAATATTAGGATTATTTGCCTTAGGAGACAAATAAGAAGGTGCATGATTAAGGTATACAAAATTATGAGTGGCATATAGAAAGTGGATCGGGCACTGCTAATCACCCTTTCTTATGATACAAGAACAAGGGGATGTTCAAGTAAATTGAAGGGGAGAAAATTTAAAACTGATAAACAGAAATACCTTTTCACATAAGGCATAATTAGCCAGTGGAGCTCATTTCCTCAAGATATAATTGAGGCCAAGAGCTTAGCAGGATTCCAAAAGAACTGGGCATTTCTATGGATGACAGGGATATGCAGAGTTGCTATAGAAAGTTTAAGAAAATAGTTTTGGGTGGGATCTAAATCATCATGTTTCAGAGGACAAACCAAGCTCTAACTAATGAGGGTTTAGGGTTAGAAAGAAATGTTTCCTCTGGGCAGGTCATCCCATAACTGCCTATTGCAGGATTTATTTCACCTTCCTTGTGGCAGCTGGTCCTGGCTATTCTCCGAGGCAGGATACTGGACTAGATGGACCACTGACCAGTATGGCAATTCTTGTGTTCCAGAAAGTCCTTTACATCATGATATCTGCACACTATTTTCTCACCTATAATTTGTTTCCCTCCTGCTTGTGGCCCAGTCCTCACTGAGCAGTGAAAGTTGAGAATCTGAGTGTCTGGTGTTAATGAGTGAGGTAAACAGTGAGAATCCTTCAGCTCAAATGTAATGAAGGCTCTGAGAGAGTTTCTTTGTGATTGAAAGGGGTGGGGACATAATGGTGAAGAATGTAAACTCCAGACAGGGTGAAGAATTTAGGGTGAGTAATAGCATGAAATTGAACAAAAGTTTAAAATTAAGGAGAATACAAGAAAACAAGTCCTACTGGTGAGGTGCATTAGCTTGCGTAATAATCTCTCTATGGGAATAGTGGAAACCCTGTCATATGGGACACTTTAAACTAGACTGGAGAAGAGACTGTAGGGAACAATCCCACATTCACCTCAGGCTGAATGGAGCAGCTGATTTAGTATGGCATTTCCATCTCCAATTTGTGATTCATTCTCCCTTCTCCATCTGCCCCCTGCCTGCACCCCCACCACACACATGCACACTTGTTAATTGTTACCTTGTAAATCATGGGCTCTGCATAACAAAACAGAGGTTCTTTCACTTGCTATTGGCTGTTGCCTGGAAGATGTCCCATGTGACTGAAGGGCACAGTCAGCAGTGACTCTCCATCTAAAATATCTAATATCTAGAGAGCCTGATAACATGAGTAATAGAGCACAGAGTTTGATTTTCCAATCATTAGATGCAGTGCTATCTAGTCTCCAGCCCTTAGGGGACAATCAATGATAGAATACACTTAAGGGAAAGCATAGAACAGCCCTGATTGAAAACAGACCATTCCTTATTACAGAAATGGCAGGAGCAAACCATTAATTACAACAGTTTGTTTATTCTTGTCATCTTTTTCTTATACAAGGTAAAAGGTGCTGGGCTGACAGCCCTGGAGACCAAGTCCTCCATCTGCAGAACTGCACCATGGGTAGCAGCAAAGCAGGCTTTCCTACCCCACCACTATGTGTCTGCCATGTTTTAGAGTGTTCACTTGTATGTGTGAGCAGAGAAGTCAGGCCTAGGATACAGTACAAAGTTTTGTTGATAGAAGTTGCCTTTTGTTGCCACAGGTTGCACACTTCCATACACAAATTTAATTCCAGCCTGTGACTAAAAAACACCATCTCTCTGAACAACACAAGTCCACCAATGGAGAATTGTTGGCCGAGGGATGCCAGTGTGGAGGCCACTGCATTACCTGCATCAGTGAAAACAGTCCTCCAGCAATAGCCCACAGCATGCCTCTTCCCACTCTCACAGTTCTGACCTTTCCTGCCCAGAGGTCAATTACCAGAAGCCCAGCCCTCCTTACAACACCCAGCACGTTTTAGAAATGCCTCTTTTCCTATTAGCCCACCTTTGTGAGCACACAGGTATAGCTCAGCATGAAGAAAGAGCTCCAGCTAAACTTCATGCCATTGCCTGGACTAGGAAAGAAGTCCTGGATCTTCTTAGCCTGACAGGAGCAGAGGCTGTGCAAGCCCAGCTGCAGGGCAACCACAGGAATAAGGAGGTGTTGTGAACATTGCAATGGGGATGCAAGTCCAGGGCTATGAAAGGGACAAGAAGCAATGCAAGGCAAAGGATCTTCAGTAGGCATACATGAAGGTTAGGGAGGACAACAAACAATAAAAATTTGGGGGATGGATAGCTCAGTGGTTTGAGCATTGGCCTGCTAAACCCAGGGTTGTGAGCTCAATCCTTGAGGGGGCCACTTAGAGATCGGGGGCAAAATCAGTATTTGGTCCTGCTAGTGAAGGCAGGGGGCTGGACTCAATGACCTTTCGGGGTCCCTTCCAGTTCTATGAGATAGGTATATCTCCATATATTAAAAAAAGCTGGGGCCACCCTTAGACCCCAGAGCTGCTGCTTCTACAGTGAGCTCCATGTCTTACTTGGTGGGGACCTGACCGCCACCCTCAATATGATGGTGAGAATTTCAGCAGCAGTCAGTGAGGACAAGCTGACAGAGGGAATGGGATGTGGAGTGGGAAGCAAAGAGCCAGGACCTCTTCGAAACAGCTGGATCTGACCCAGCTGAGCCAAGAGAATGAGCCCAGTGAGGAAGGGGGCTTAGATATTCATATTGATGCATGAATCTTTAAAAGCATTTTCCCCCCTTTGTGTTGCCTGCCCTTGCCTCCATCCCACTTCTCCCCTCCTTCAAAATGGCACCTGTTTGCATAGTCAAAGAACTAAGGAATTTACTTTTGAAGCAGCTGGTTGATTTTTAAAACGTGTACTGGCAATAAAAGAGGAGACTATTGCCGTCATTTAGTGGCCAACATGTTCTGGCATGCAGATAGAAATTTCAGCTAGCATACAATCCTAGCAAGTTAGAAAATCAGTTCATTACAAGCAAACAGAAAGATACACGGATACCTAATCATAAAAATAAAGCACTTTAGTGGCTGCCTAGGCTACCTATTTTTAACTTTTAAAGTAAACATGTAATGTAAACATTGCAAAAGACAGTGCTTCAATTTAAAGTCCAATTTCCCCAATCCAAAATAAATCACTCTTATGCTGTGATTGGATGGAAGTAGAAGAGTTATTCCTGGCTCAGGGGGTTTACTTTTCCTTGCCATGTGGTCTTAGGAAAGAAGGATTAACCCCACTACCTGGTGGATTTCAGAGTAGCAGCCGTGTTAGTCTGTATCCGCAAAAAGAACAGGAGTACTTGTGGCACCTTAGAGACTAACAAATTTATTAGAGCATAAGCTTTCGCATCCGAAGAAGTGGGCTGTAGCCCACAAAAGCTTATGCTCTAATAAATGTGTTAGTCTCTAAGGTGCCACAAGTGCTCCTGTTCTTTTTGAGGTTTATAATAGAATACATGTGCTGACATTGTAAGTAACATGGGGAGAGTGCTTCTGAATCAAGCTGTCCCAAAGGTACACTGACTCTCTGCATATTTTTATACATTTCTTTATGTATTAAGGTATCAGTAGAAGAGATTTTGGAACAAATTGATAAATTAAACAGTAATAAGTCACCAGGACTAAATGGTATTCATCCAAGAGTTCTGAAGGAACTCGAATGTGAAATTTCAGAACTACTAATTGTCAGATGTAACCTATTGCCTCTGTACCAGATGACTGGAGGATAGCTAATGTAACACTGATTTAAAAAAAATAATCCAGAGGCAATCCAGGCAGTTATAGGGCAGTGAGCCTGGCACAGGCAAATTGGTAGAAAGTATAGTGAAGAACAGAATTATCAGATGCATGGCTGAACACAATATGTTGGGGGAAGAGTTAACATGATTTCCCTTTACAAAAGCCAAATCATGACTCACCAATCTATTAGAATTCTTTGAGGGTGTCAACAAGCATGTGCACCAGTGTACTTGGACTTTCAGAAGGCCTTTGGCAAGATCCCACAACATAAGCTCTTAAGCAAAATAAGCAGTCATGGGATCAGAGGGAAGGCCCTCTCATGGATCAGTAACTGGTTAAAAGATAGAAAACAAAAGATAGGAAGAAATAGTTTTCACAACAGAAAGAGGTAAATAGCGGGTCCCCAAGTATCTGTACTAGGACCAGAGCTGTTTAACATAAACTCTTTACCAGATAATTTATGAGTAACAGTGAGGTGGCAAAGTTTGCAGACGATACAAAATTATTCAAGACAGTTAAATCCAAAGCTGACTTTGAAGAGTTACGAAGGGTTTTCTGACAAAACCGGGTGACTGGGCAACAAACTGGCAGATGATGAAATTCAGCATTGATAAGTGGAAAGTAATGAACATTGGAAAAAATAATCCCAACTATACATACAAGATTATGGGGTCTAAATTAGCTGTTACCACTCAAGAAAGAAATCTTGGAGTCCTGGTGGGTAGTTATTTCTCTGAAAATGTCTGCTCAATGTGCAGCAGCAGTCTAAAAAGCTAACAATGTTATGAACCATTAAGAAAGGGTTAGATAATAAGATAGACAATATCCTAATGATACTATATAAATCCATGGTTTGCCCACACTTTGAATACTGTGTGCAGTTCTGGTCACCCCATTTAAAAAGAAAATATGTATTTGAATTGCAAAAGATACAGAGAAGGACAACAAAAATGATGAGGGGTATGGAACAGCTTCCATATGATGAGAGATTAAAGAGTCTGGAACTGTTCTGCTTAGAAAAGAGACAACTAAGGGGGGATATGATAGAAATCTATAAAATCGTGGATGGTGTGGAGAAAAATGAATAAGGAATTGTTATTTACCCCTTCACATAACGCAAGAACCAGGGATCACCCAATTAAATTAATAGGCAGCAGGTTTAAAATGAACATAAGGAAGTACTTCACACTGTACCTAGTCAACCTGTAGAACTTGTTGCCAGGGGATGTTGTGAAGGCCAAAGGTTTAACTGGGTTTAAAAAAATAGAACGAGATATGTTTTTGGAGATTAAGTCCATCAGTGGCTCTTAGCCAAGATGGGCAGGAATGCAACCCCATGCTCTGGGTGTCCCTAAACTTCTGACTGCCACAACCTGGGACTGGATGACAGAGGACGGCTCACTCAATAATTGTATTGTTCTGTTCGTTCCTTCTGAAGCATCTGGCACCAGCCACTGTTGGAAGATAGGATGCCTGGCTAGATGGACCATTAGCCTCTGATAGAGGCCTCTCTACAGGATAGGGGAGCAGGCAGATACCAGACTGTAACCAGGTCAGCACCTGCCTCTCGCAAGCACCCCATTTCTCTCTGGCCAACATACCTGCAATCACAGTCTTTTTTCAGGGCAGCACCCACCTCTCATGGGCAGTCCCCTTTGGTTGGTTGGTGTGAGCATGCTTTTGGTTTTAGTTCTTATATTGGGGTGATTCTCTCTGTGGGTCTCCAGCAACTCCGGGCAAGCCTTCCGGGGTATACAGTCCAAGTCCTTATCTAGGCCTTGGTATGGGGCCATAGCTCTAAGGCTTCTCCCAGAGGCACTGCCTTCTTCCACCACCCATCTGGGGCCTATCATGGTACCTACAACTGGTGGCGTTTCAGCAGGCCTCCCAGGGCTCAGTCTTCAACCAGACCAGCAAGGCCCATCTGGGTACCCTCACCTGGTCTGGCCAGGTCCTGGGCTCAGTCCCCTGGGCTCAGCCTACCCACACTGACCTTTTCATGGTCCTGCTGCTGCTACTCTATCCAGCCAGCCAGGCACCTGGTCTTTGGCAGAACTTCCCCGGGCTCAGTTCTGTCTGCAGTGAGCGCTCTGCAGTGAGCTGTCCATGGTACTGCTGCTCTTTCAGTCAGTCCTCACTCCTCGAGCTCCACCCAGCAACTAAACTTCTCTGCTCTGCTGCTTGTCTTAGATAGGGTCTTTCTGGCCCTGGTTTGGTCACTCCATCAGCCCCTCTGATTGGCTGCTCTTCTGCAGCCACGCTAGGCTGCCTGGAGGACTTCTCGCTGCTCTATTCTGGAGCAGGGCCACAAGGCCTCCAGCAGGGGGCCTCTGGACCTAGTCCACCCTGCCACATGGCGGCACAGTGTTGGTATATAACACTAAATACTTTTATTGATTACAATATAAACCCCACTCACTCCACATTCACACCCCAACATACTGCACCAGAGTTCGAAGATTAGAATGAAGTCCCGATGGCCAATCGAGGTTTGATCTAATCATAAGGCATGGGGAGCCGGCACTGCACACCTCTTCAAAATCAGGGCTCTGGATCGATACCTGACTCCAAATTTCAGATATGTCAGGCAATTATTTATGAACCAGTCCGTCGCGTCATCAGCTCTTTGTCTCTGTTTGCTAGGCCTTTCACCCATAACTTCAGGAAAACCATTCCGGGCAGGCTGCCATAATCCCAGATGTTCCATTTCACCCAATTTTTATCCACAGCTGTAACGGATACATTGTCATGACAACACCAACGATGTTATTCCCTTATCTGCTAATTCTTCATATTTCCCATGGACACAACAACGTTGTTTTGCAAGTACAGTTCTTGACCGCTCATGACCTTAATTCCTCACTTCAGTTGCCAACATGCAACTCAAGTACAGTAACTCCTCGCTTAACATTGTAGTTATGTTCTTGAAAAATACGACTTTAAACAAAACAATGTTAAGCGAATCCAATTTCCCCGTAAGGATTAATGTAAATGGGGGGGTTAGGATCCAGGGAAATTTTTTTCGCAAGACAAAAGACATCATATACATATACAGTATACGTTTTAAACAATTTTAAACAAACAGCAATGATGATTGTGAAGCTTGGTTGAGGTGGTGGAGTCAGAGGGTGAAAGAAGGTGGATAGTCCAGCTGCTCCTCTTGCTGTTCTTTCCAAAGTGCTGGGTGGGGGGTGCTCAATCCCTGGCTCTGCCCCAGGCCTGCCCCCACTCCACCCCTTCCCCCAAGACCCCACCCCTGACCCAACTCTTCCCGCCCCTGCTGCACCCCACCCCGCCTCTTCCTGCCCCTGCTCCACCCCCTCCCCTGAGCATGCTGCGCCCTCACTCCTCTCCCTCAGTCTCCTGAATGCCACAAAACAGCTGATTGCTGCGGGTGGGAGGCATGGGGAGGCTGTGCACCTTCCGCCCGCAGCAGTCAGCTGTTTTGGAGCATTCAGGAAGCTCTGGGGAAGGAGGGGGTAGGCTGCGCACCACGTTCTTGCTCCTTCCTCCTCCCCCCCTTCCTCCCTGAGTCTCCTGAACACCGCAAAACACTGATTGCTGCAGGCGGGAAGTGCGGGGAGGGAGTGGGGAGCTGCTGATCCGCGGGGCCGTGGCGCTGGGGGGGGGGGGGTTGAGGGGAGCTGATGGGGGGTTGCTGGCCCACCGTGATTCCAAGCCCCCACGGCCAAACAACATTATAAGCAAACATTGCGCAACTTTAAATTAGTATGTTCTCTAATAGATCAGCGACGTAACAACGAAACCACTTTAACCGGGACAACATTAAATGAGGAGTTACTGTACTCATGTCAAGCACACTGCATTCATACTAGGCCTCAATGGCCTATAACATATTACAACGTATACTACTATATATCCCAACAGGACCATTGGTCTGACACAGTATGGCCATTCTTATGTTCTTAAAAATTTCAGGAGTTTTGAGACTTATCTTTTCCTTTCTGCTACCACTGTAATTCAAATAATGGGTCTATCACTTTATCAGCCTCCTCGACCAGCATAGCCCTGGGAGGTGAACCCTCCACGACTGAAAGTTTGGCCCTGATTAGGAAATTAAATAAGTGGGTAAGGGAGGATATGTTTTCAGAGCTTCTCCAGTCCTCAGAGGCTGCTGATTGAGAGAGCAGGGAATGGAAGGACTGCATGCTTGAAGAAAAGCAGAGAGACAGAGAAGAAAGGCAAAGAGACTAAGAGATGCATGAACAACAGAGCAGGAAGGATAGTCCAGTGATTAGGGTGCTGGCCTAGGCTGTGGGGAGACCTAGGTTCAATTCCATACTCTGCTATGAACTTCCTGTATGACCTTGGTCAAGTCACTTAGCTTCGGTGCCTCAGTTCCCCATCTGTAAAATAATGCCCTACCTCACAGGGATGTTGTGAGTATAAACATGTTAAAGATTGTGAAGCATTTTGAGATCTACTAGTGAATAGCACTATACAAGAAATAGTCATTATTATTACTACAAACAGGCACACTAGACTATAATGACTGTGTAAGCAACAAAAACAATTTTTGCAGAACATTTATGGAGCAAAATGTCCAGAAACCTCCTACCAGCAACTTTTGCACTCGATGGACAACTTGATTAACACTGGCCCCGGCACTCAAGGCACAAACATGTCCTTCAGACTTATAACTACCACTCCACTGTAGTTGAAAATAAGGAGAACTACAACTGTGCATACATTGATCTGTGAATAGTGCAGGGTCAGACAGCAAACATCGAGCGCTTTCCTTCTTTAGTATATGTAATAAAGGTCCAAATTTTAATAAGTTTGTGTTTAAGGCTTTTTAAGGTTTTTACAACTGTTGATTGTTGGCTGTTAATGAAATATATTTGCACTCTTGAAATAGCACTCAGTAAATTTTGTTTTTGAAAATCATTGTTCACTTTATTGGGTGTTACCAAAAAGATATGTTACAAACCAAACCTCTCCCCACAACTACCAAATTCTTAACAGTCATAACCCCATAATTAAGCCATCTACACAAAGTACACAAACACAGCACACAACAATGTTCTGTCATACTGTTAAAGTAATCTTTTAAGGCCTCTCTCAGCTGTACAGCTACTCGACTGGCTCTGGGTTAATGCCCTTGTGTCTTGCTGTTCAGAATCAGCAGACAAGCTTTCCCTTCCACTTATCCCCCTACCAGTTATGTTTCCCAGTGCTTTCCAAATACACCTCTACCTCCATATAACACAAATTTGGATATAATGCGGTAAAGCAGTGCTCCGGGGGGTGGGGGGAATGCGCACTCCGGCGGATCAAAGCAAGTTCGATATAATACGGTTTCACCTATAACGCGGTAAGATTTTTTGGCTCCCGAGGACAGCGTTATATCGGGGTAGAGGTGTATATGCCATCTATTGCCCCATCACAGTTCAGGAATCTCATTGCTTTAAATCCCTGTATTTCCTGCACATGCCCCAGACCCACAATCTTGTGTACAAGGAGATATTTTGTGGCCTTGCACACCTGGATGACAAGCACCCTCACTGTGGATTTTCCAACACTGAACCGATTGCCCACTGACCACTGGCAGTTACAAGCTTTCAGAGCATGATTGCCACCTGTTTCTCCACTATCAAAGCAGCTCTCATTGTGGTGTCTCTATATAGGATGGCTAGGGCAAACTTGGCATTCCACATCCAAAAGTTCTGCGCTCACACTTGATCTTCCTAGATTTGCATCATAATGCAATCCCACCAGTTAGTACTTGTCTCTTGGGCCCATAAATGTGGAGCTGATCATCTAATGTGTACAGCACTCTGAATTTTATGCACTGTCTGCAGCATTCACTTCTCCTCAGTGTGTCCTATCTCATCTTCATCACAGCACCACTGGCCACTGTTGTAGTGGTTATTGTAATGGTAGTCCAGGGATCGGCAGTTTGCTGCTCCAAGCCAGTGGGGGCTGCGGGAAGCGGCGCGGGCTGAGGGATGTGCTGGTCACCACTTCCCGCTGCCCACATTGGCCTGGAACGGCAAACCACGGCCAGTGGGAGCCGCGATCGGCCGAACCTGCGGACGCGGCAGGTAAACAAACCGGCCCAGCCTGCGAGGGTGCTTACCCTGGCGGGCTGCGTGCCAAACGTTGCTGATCCCTGTGGTAGTCATTGATGTTCTGCAAATATAGAATTGTGACTCCCGTCTCTAAAACAGACATGAGAACTGTGCTTTTCTGTGCTTAATTCACGCTTCTGATGGCAAGATGACAGGGAAAATAAAAAGTGGCATGACCAACTGGTAATTTTTAAGAATAACCCATCTATGGAATGGAAGAAACATGGGATGGAGGAAAGGCAAGTAGGAACTTGACCTTGAACTCCCATCATTCCCTGAGCCCAGTGTTTATATCCCACAAAGCACTGCAAAAATGTCTCAGAAGGCATTGCATTGGAGAGTGATGCAGAAGACTCTCGGTTCCCTATCCACAATGCACTGCGTCTTCCGCCAACAAACCTCTGGTGAGGATGCACAGCACTGGCAAAACCAGCCAAGGGTGCACATGCTCTAGCAACATAGCAAAGTCAGTGTCTGTAAGCTGACAAAACTTCCGTCAATCAAACTTCGTAGGGTAGACCTGGCCTAAGTTCCTGTGGCCTATTCAGCACCTTGATCTCTCTACTTAAGCTACTAGTGAGGTAGCCAATTAATGCTAATAGTGATCCTGGGTTTTGTAATGAGGGTACCTGTGCAGTTGGAATTGAGAGGCAGCCAAACTTATCTCACATGGGGGGCACTGAATGGCAATCAGGTTGGAACAAATTGTAGCTGAATTTGACTTTGTGACCTAGAAATTAAAAGCTCTGTTTCCCCCATTCTCAGTTCCCTTAGCTATGTTGTCCTCCTGCATCTTCCATTTGTAAAGGTCTGTGCACAAACCTGGACAGTACATTGTACTCGTCTCCCTCTCACACAGAGCTTTTAAATCTTCAAAGGCTGGTATTTTTCAGACTGAATACTAGGATGTATAAATGTCTGCAGCATCTCAAGTATTAAATTCAGTCGCAGCTGTCTTCAGACATTATTATCATTTAACTTTATTATCATTTAGCTTGAAGTTTGTAGCTTGACTGAAAGTAATGAGTTTTCTTTGCATGGATAGAAGTGTTCAAGACTCTGTACTCAGCTCAGACACTGCATCTAATTCTGCCTTCTCATCATTGTTCTAGAACAGAGACTCCAGGTTTAGTTAATCAGAAAGCATTCCAGCACATACGGAGATAGGAGAGAAGGCAGAACAGTTGTTTTAGAAATGTATACAGAAGAGGAAAGGGGAACATGTGAAGGCTAAATCCTGTGTTAAGAAGATGCTGATTAAAACATTTCTTTTACTTGCAATAGAAACAATGACAACCTCATCAAGGGCTCATGAGTTCATCACTGTCCTGATTCACTGCAGCCTAGGTGGCTCTTCCTCTGTCTCTCTCTTGGATCCTGTTCATTTCTACTATTCCACTTTCAGCACTTAACCACCGGCAGCCAGTGGCCCTTCTATGACTTCAGCATTACAGCATTATGACTTCATGGGAGGCTTTTTACATGTCATCAATATTATAAATCTTCTCTGTTTGATTCCAAACTGCTCCCTGGTGAGGTGAGTGATATAGTTAATGAACTGAGACAGTAGTGACATAAGAGCTGCCTCTGGGGACCCATGAGTCATGCAATACAAGGGCACTTACCATATCTAAATTATTCCATTTAAATATCTGAGGTGAGTGAACTAGTCAGGAAAGAGACTTTGTTACCATCATTCACCATTTATAGTGAGTGCTCAGTCTAAGAAACAGACAGATTAGCTTCCTGAGGACAGCCTCAGTGGGCTCTACTTGCTCAGCATTTTGCCCACCAAAAACTGTAGAATTATAGAAATGGAGGTCTGGAAGGGACCTTAAGAGGCCATCTAGTCCAGTACCTTGTGCTGAGACAGGACCAAGTAAACCTAGACCGTCCCTGGCAGGTATTTGTCCAACCTGTTCTTAAAAACCTCAGATGACGGGGATTCCACAACCTGCCTTGGAAGCTTTTCCAGAGCTTAACTACCCTTGTAGTTAGAAAGTTTTTCCTAATATCTAACCTAAATCTCCCTTGCTGCAGATTAAGCTATTACTTCTTGTTCTACCTTGTGTGAACATGGAGAACAGTTGCTCACCATCCTCTTTGTATCAGCCCTCTCAGGTCCACCCTTAGTCTTCTTTTCTGAAGACTAAACATCACTGTGAAAACAGTCCAATATAGTGGTCTCACATTGCTGGATCTTAGTGGTACTGTCATGCCCTGTGCTTGTCCCTCTATGCCCAGGCTGCCTAGAATGTTGGTGCAGCTGGACAGTCTTGGTCTTTGTCTAAGGGAATTAATTTTCATCAGCTGGGAAGGCTGGGCTGGGTAATAGACATTAGAGAGGCAAAAGCTCTGTTGGATCATAGCTAAAACACCCCCTTACACTTCTGGAAGCCAATGCAGAAAACATTAGGCTGAAGCCAACATATGGGGTGTTTACCTGATCACTGTAAGTAGCTACCATGAGGTTTGGCAGCTGGTGTAATGGCATAGCACTCTCCATACTGGTGTGTCTTACTTGCAGCAGGAGTTACTGATGTGTCGTGACATCACAGGAACTAAACATGGAGATCGAGTAGCGCCCTTGAAGCTGCTAACACAGTGACTGTGCCTCAGAGACTGGCTACTGGGCAAATCCACACAGATTTCTAAAGTAGCAAGAATTTTCTTAAATTCCTTTGATGGTCACCATTAGTATTTGGAGTGTCCAGACCCTGTGCAATTATATTTCTCCCCTTCACCCCCAGTGATTTAAATTATCATCTGGGACAGCTGGAGGATATCACTTTGTGTGACTGGCAGGCCATTAAGCAGGTTTTATGGCAGACTTGTGTATCATTATGAGCACTAATTTTGTGGTTTGATTTTCAAAACTACAGTGGGAGCTGGGGTTGCTCAGCACCTCTGAAAATCATACCACTATTGGAAAAATGGGAATGATGTTTTGTTACAAGAACTTCCAAAGGGACTTTTTAATGGCAAAAGAGGACAACTTGACCTGTTCAAAATAAAAAGCAGTATATCTCTAGTATTCTTCTAATAATCAGCTATATTGGTGTATATTCTCTATGCAGTTCAGCAGGAATAAAATAAACACTGTAAATTAGTGCTATTCATTAGAACTGTAGGAAAATAGAAACCTGCTATGAGTTCCCCTCTTGAGTAAGAGAACCTGTTGTGTTGGGCCTCTCCACAGCAGTGCTTCCCTGGAGAGAATGGAGAAAGGAACACAAGGTAGAACTGTTTATATCAGAAAAAACAGAAACAAGATAAAGGTTCAGGGCTATTAAGGGGCTATCCATGGTTCCTGTAATGCTGAAGTCATTAGCGTTCTGGTTTCCCTCTGTCTAGGTTGATTGAGAAGCCTGCTGATCTTCCTGGCCAGCAGTGTAATGAGCCATACACATCTTGTTTGATTACATTCACCTCCTTTGAGGCTTTCTGGCCTGATACAGTGCATTTTGTTTTGAGGACAATCTAGATTACAACTGGTTATAGTCTGAGAAGGGAAGCTAGTTTGTAATCTGTCTATTTCAGAGGACATGCACTGGCAACATTGGTATTTGACTGTCCTTAAACATTTGCTATCAGTACCCTCTGGAAATCTATCTTTTCACTGAGCAAAATGATTCCTGTGAGAACTACTCTGGAATAAAATAAACTTCTTGACCTTCTGGAATCTGATAAGAGCACAAACCTTCAAATCTGGTGAGCAAAGCAAGGGCCAGATGCCTTTATTATTTATTTTATTTTTAGTTTACTGAGTGTTGCACCAAACCTAGAGAACAGTTTGTCCCCTAAGGATCTTACAATGTAAATTACACACACTAGCAGTTTATACATACAACGTACTGGGGAGCAGATGATGCCTTAAACTCAAAACAGGACAAAGTCTCTGATTTAGTACTAAATTTTACTTGATTGTGTTGATACTGCTTTAGATGGACCATTGGTCTGACCCAGTATGGCCATTTATGTTCTTAAAAGATTTAGATCTTATGTCTGCGGTATTACACTGTTACTGGGTCACTTACAGACTCTAATTTAAGATTCCTAGACTCCTCTCTTGTTTCTGGAAGGGACAATATTTTATCCAGCCAAATTGATACCATGCAAACATCTTCTGGGTCCCAGAGGAAGCAAGGGAACAGTTGGCAGTTTCAACATGACAGAAGAGCTACGTCTTTCTGTCCCTGATAGTAAAAATCAGAGCTGGCATAGGAGTCAAATACCACTTGCGTGATTATCTGAGTTTTCTTCTCCATGTGATTAATATTTTGTTCATCCTAACAAAAGTTAAATTGATTAAGAAAAAAGGAGTAAAAGGGAATTTCCTGAGGGTGAATACTCCTGTGTTCTGTTCATATGAGAAGGAAATTTCTGCTGAATGTTATAGCTGAACTTCTTTTCTCCTAATCCCTCTCCACTGCATCCCTTCGCCATCTCCATTGCTAACTCTACTGAGTTCTCTCTGTATGCATTGCTGACTGATAACAATGTGCAGATTTCCTCAGAAAGAAAATCTACTTTGAGACAAATGCAGACAAGGCTGGTAATTTCAATGTGCTTCAGAATGAAAAAGACATAAAGCACATCTATCTCACATGAGAATTAAAAAGGTTCTGTTAGAATATTCCCACAATTAACTAAATAGTAGGCAGGAATTCATGCAAATTGATGCAGCTTAAAATCCTCCTTGGACCAGTTTAACAGAGCCTTCTAAATCTGCAACACTTAAACTTGGTCTACACTACCAACTTATGTCTGTATAACTATGTCACTCAGGGGTGTGGAAAAGGGGAGGGCTTCTCCTACCGACATAGCTACTGCCTCTCGGGGAGCTCCCCCTCTGCCATAGGTAACATCTTCACTAAGCGCTACAGTGGAGCAGTTGCACCACTGCAGCACTAAGTGTAGACAGGCTTTTACTAGCTCTTTTGAACCAAAAGGAACAAAAGAGATTGAAGTAGCTAAACAGAAAAGAACATGTATGCCCTACAGCAGTGTTTCCCAAACTTGGGACGCCGCTTGTTCAGGGAAAGCCCCTGGCGGGGCAGGCCAGTTTATTTACCTGCTGTGTCCGCAGGTTCGGCCGATTGCGGCTCCCACTGGTCGCAGTTCGCTGTAAGCACGTATTTGGGTAAGATCTGGAATATTCATTAACCTGAGGGGTAATGTTTATGATCCTTTGGGATTGGTAGAAGCTTTTTTATACAATTCATAAGATTTTCAGTAATCCTCATCATTTTTGACTTGGGTACCTGGATAGAGGCCTGAGGCTGGGTTACTTTAAGGGAACTGTGTTGTTGACTTCTGAGTAAGCAGTGAGGTATAATAGAAGCTGTTTTGTGCTGGCTTGATAAATCTAAGTATTACAATATCCACCAGCTTTGGGGATTGCCTGCCTCATTCTTTGCAGTTTGTCCTAATTGAGTGACCTCAGCTGGCTCCCCTGGGATTCCAGTCACAGCATGCTACTACCTAACTTAACAAGCTAACTTCCACCAGCATTCACACAGGTAGGAACACACCCAACTGCAGTTACATGCAGGCTCTCTGACCAGCCACTGCTTGAACCAACAGTGAAGAGGCTACATCAAGATCATCCCCAGGTCCTCAGACGTGCACCTCCTCACTAGAGTATAAACCCCAAATTATAGGGTACAGCGTAAGCTCATAGAGTTCACCCTCCCTGAATGTGGAGAGGAAATGCAACAGCCACCTGAGCTAAGATTCCCAAGTACTTCACTCCAAACTTACTGGTTTAGATTAAAACATAAAATAAGTTTATTAATTACAAAAAGATAGATTTTAAGTGATTATAAGTGATAGCAAACAGATCAAAACAGATTACTTAGCAAATAAACAAAAATGCAAACTAAGATTAACATACTAGATAGATTGGATATGAATTAGCAGTCTCTCACGCTGTCTGATGATACAAGCAGGCTTGCAGATTGTCAGGGCACAAGCTGCACTTGCTTTGTAGCTTGGGATCCCCAGTTTCCATACACAGGCTAGAAATCCCTTCAGCCTGGGTCCAGCACTTCCCCCAGTTCAGTCTTTGTTCCTCAGGTGTTTCCAGGAGTCCTCCTGTGTGGGAAGCAAAGAACAACTGATGATGTCACTCCCTGCCTTATATAGCCTTAGCATATGGCGGGAACCCTTTGTCCCAAACTCAGTTTGTGGAAAAACACTGGTATCCAAGATGCCCAAAAATAGTCATATATTTAGGGGTATATTTTCCACTTTTTGGCCCTGTCTATGCTAGCAATGTTTTCCCAATGTAGACAAGGTCCTTGTAGGGTGTAACAGTTTGTCACATGGATGATCCTGTGGCTAAGGCACTGGACTGAGACTTAGAAGATCTTCGTTCAGTTCCTGCCTCTGCTGTATGCTCCCTGTGTGGACTAGGATGAATTGCTTAGTTTCTCTCTGCCTTTGTTCCCCATCTGTCAAATGAGAATAGCAGTGCTTCCCTGCATCATAGGGCTGTACTGAGGATGAATTCAGCAAGGTTTGTGAGCAGCTCAGATGCTGTGGTGATGGAGATCATAGATGTACTCAGATTCATAAGGATATTCTTTTGGCATATGACAGCATAATGTGATGACTTGTCAGACCTGAAAAGCGCTGTTGGAACCTATAAAAATCCTGCAAGCTGTGCAGGTGTGACTTTGAGCCACTGTGTTATAATCATGAGATTCCAAGAAATTTCTGGAGGGATAGCAACCCTAGTGACTGTGGATTTAGATTCTTTTACTTTAATTAATTGGCTGTTATTAATCCAGACAAAATTAAGTCCCTGGCCATCTTCTCAAGCACCCTCCCACTTTAGATAACAACCAGTTCAGTATTAACCTATTCAGATGGGCTATCGAGCACACAGCAAATGTCAAATATGTGTCATATACGGTGCTGAAGAATGTTTGAACACTCATATAGCTGCAGTCATACTGCCACATTCCAGCCCTTCAGCAGCCTCTGTGGAGACATCGGGACATACGCTTACAATAAAGCTGTGGTTCTACAGAAGCATGGTTATACCAACTCTTGTATGGTAGTGAAATGCGGGCACTGAGGAAGGCTGAAGAGCACTGGATTGATGTTTTTGATCATGTCATCTTCATCAACTGCTTCATGTTAAGTGTCAGGGCAAGATCAGCAATGAGTATATTTGTAGTCAAATCCGCCAACCACTTCTATCAGCACTTTTTCACTGTGAGTAGCCTTCCTGGTATGGACATATTATTAGGATGGAAGACCAACAAATTACAAAGCACATTTTCCAAGGAAAGTTTTGGTAGTGTGATAAGATCATCAATGACAGACACAGACTGAACATCTAGCCCGTCCATCTTAAGGACCTATCTAGAGATTGCTCTAAGTGATGCTCTAGCTGCAAGGAAGTTACATCCCTTTGGGATTTGCCATGATGATGATGATAAATTGGCTATGTTGGAATTCCTATTTTTACTGGTCACATTGACTCAGATAAGAAATAAAATTATGTACATTTATTCTGTCATGTAGCAGTTAATCAATAAATAAGGTTTCTGCTGTCAGGACATCTGCAGCAAATGTAAAACTTATTTCCTGGATGAAACTGTATAGAATAAGTATTAGAGAGACAAGGTGAGGGAGGTAGTATCTTTTATTGGAACAACTTCTGTTGGTGAGAGAGACACGCTTTCAAGCTTAGACAGAGGTGCTTATTTGTTACACCTTGTATTTAGCAGTGACACTCTGAGTTAGTGTCCCAGACCCGAAGAAGAACTCTCTGTAAACTCAAAAACCTGTCTCACTCACCCATAGAAGTTGGTCCAATAAAAGGTATTACCTCAACTACCTTATCTCTAATATCCTGGGACCAACATGGCTACAACACCACTGCATACAATAGGATAAAGTATTAGACAGTCTGAGGAAGATGAAGTTATAAATGTTACAAAGTCATATACTGCACATTACCTACTGTCATTACAGTGACCGTAGACATTGCTCTCTGGATCAGACCTGAGGACCATCTAGTCCAGAATCCTGTCTCTGGTGATGTCTGCCACACTGCCTGGTATGGGACACAGCTAAGAGTGACAATTTTAGATCAGACTGCCAGAATACATGGCATAAACTCCAAACTGGTGGTGTATTCTATCATGAGACTTCACCAAGCCAGTAACAAATGTATGCTTCCAAAATACTATATTACCGTATTTTCCGGCGTATAAGACGACTGGGCGTATAAGACGACCCCCAACTTTTCCAGTTAAAATATAGAGTTTGGGATATACTCGCCGTATAAGACTACCCCTCTTCCAACGCACACCAAAAAAAAATTAAAAAAACATCAGATTTGATTTCAATATGGTAATTTTAATTCAAATGCTTATGACATGCAGGTACTTAGCAGGAAAACTGTCACTTATAAACATAAGGCTGTTTGTCATCAAACATGTAAACATAAAACAGTGCAAGTGGATTAAACTTTTCCTAATTCACTCTAAAGCTGAAAGGAAGGATAAGACAATAAACCCATGGGAGCTGCCATGCTGTTTGTTTTCTAAGCTGTCAACCAAACTGGAACTGATGATGATAGGAGGAAGATAACAAACAAGAGAGAGAGAGCAAGTGCCGGGCAAGTCCCTGGCGAGTTAGCAACGCCCATCATAACTGCAAGCTACGGTATTTTTACAGGTTTTGCTGGCGTGACAGTTTCCCTTTAAAAGCCTTCAAAATCCTCCTGTTCGTCATCTGATATCATAAGTACATCAATGACATCTTGTGATACATTTGTAAGGCAGTCATCGTATGGATCGAATTCCGTATCAGATGGTGTGGTCTCAGCTTCGGCTTCCTCATCATCTTGCCACAAGTAGTCGTCCTCCATACCATCTAATGAATTTGATATGCCACACTTCTTGAAAGACTTGATTACTGTTTCTGCATCAATATCATTCCAGGCTTTTATGACAAACGTGCACAAAACATCCAACTGTGGAGCACGCATGTTTCCTCCTTTTGTGAATGACTTTTCGCCGCTAACCATCCATTCATTCCACTGTTCTTGAATGCGATCTTTAAATGGCTTGTTTAGGCACACATCCAGTGGCTGTACCAACAATGTCAATCCTGCAGGAATAACTGCCGCATCTGTGGCCTGGTCTACACTAGACGTTTATGTCGAAGTTAGCGCCGTTACATCGAATTAACCCTGCACCCGTCCACACCGCGAAGGTATTTAGTTCGACATAGAGGTCTCTTTAATTCGACTTCTGTACTCCTCCCCGACGAGGGGAGTAGCGCTAAATTCGACATGGCCATGTCGAATTAGGCTAGGTGTGGATGGAAATCGACGCTAATAGCTCCAGGAGCTATCCCACAGTGCACCACTCTGTTGACGCTCTGGACAGCAGTAAGAGCTCGGATGTTCTGAACTGCCACACAGGAAAAGCCCCGGGAAAATTTGAATTGGAATTCCTTTTCCTGTCTGGCCAGTTTGAATCTCATTTCCTGTCTGGACATCGTGGCGAGCTCAGCAGCACTGGCAACGATGCAGAGCTCTCCAGCACTGATGGCAGTGCAATCTCAGAATAGAAAGAGGGCCCCAGCATGGACTGATCGGGAAGTCTTGGATCTCATCGCTGTGTGGGGCGATGAGTCCGTGCTTTCCGAGCTGCGATCCAAAAGACGGAATGCAAAGATCTATGAGAAGATCTCTAAAGACATGGCAGAGAGAGGATACAGCCGGGATGTAACGCAGTGCCGCGTGAAAATCAAGGAGCTGAGGCAAGGCTACCAGAAGACCAAAGAGGCAAACGGACGCTCCGGATCCCATCCCCAGACATCCCGTTTCTACGAGGCACTGCATTCCATCCTCGGTGCGGCCGCCACCACTACCCCACCACTGACTGTGGACTCTGAGGATGGGATAGTGTCCACGGCCGGATCCTCGGACATGTTAGCGGACGGGGAAGATGAGGAAGGAGATGAGGAGGACGAGGCAGTCGACAGCGCTCACAACGCTGATTTCCCCGACAGCCAGGATCTCTTCATCACCCTTACAGAGATCCCCTACCAACCCTCCCCAGCCGTTACCCCGGACACAGAATCTGGTGAAGGATCATCCAGTAAGTGTTGTAAACATCTAAACATTTATTTGTAACAGAACATGATTATTAACAATTTAAAAAATGGGTTTCTCATGATTAGTTTGATTAACTTAACGGTTCAGTCATGGGCAGTGCAACTATTTGAAAAAAATCTAGCAATGTCCGGTTTTGCATGATTGTCCTGCCCAAGCCGCCCTACTGTTTAGTCCCTGCTACTGCAGCTACAGTAAGATGCGGTCTATATGTCCGGGGATGGAGCAGAAATCCTCCGGGGACATCTCAAGGAAGCTCTCCTGCAGGTAATTTGAAATCCGCTGCATTAGGTTCTTGGGGAGAGCGGCCTTATTGGGTCCTCCGTAGTAGGACACGTTGCCGCGCCACGAGACTAGCAAGTACTCCGGAATCATTGCTTGGCACAGCATGGCGGCATACGGCCCTGGTCTTTGAAGGCTTTCCCGGAGCATTCTCTGTCTGTCGCTCTCAGAGATCCTCATGAGGGTGATGTCGCTCATGACGACCTGCTTTGAATGAGGTAGGGGAATGTTAGTGTTGGGACTGCTTTACCGTTCCTTTACAGAACTGTAACCGCTGGTTTGCAGCCACGCGGTGGAGGCGGGAGAGGGTCAGCCGAAAGGGATCGTTCCCGGGGACAGCCGCGAGGGTGTGGGACAGGAGCAGACTTCCTGCTTGCCGGATTGCTGGCAGCAGGGACCGACATTGATTTCAATGTGAAATGAGGCCATTGCTAATATTAAAGTTTTAAGCTGCCACGAATCTACGGCTTACCATGTCTGCGTGCAAGAGCAATTCCGTTGTCCTGACAGGGTTCTCGAAAGTGCTCTGCAAAACCCCAGACACTGAATGCGAAGGCCGAGAATTCGACCTTGTGCTGAGTGCGCATGTGATAGGTGCTGTGCATGGTCCTGTTCACAGAGAAAGACTATGTTCTTTGTTCACAAGTACATTTAGCTTTCTGAGGAATTCACTCCCTTTTTCCCATTCCCACAGCCCCATCTGCGACTGTCTCACAACCTAGCCTGTCATCACACTCCCAGAGGCTAGGGAGGATTAGGCATAAGAAGAAGAGGACACGGGAGGACATGTTCTCAGAGCTTATAGCCTGCTCCCGAGCCCAGGCAGCACAGCAGACCCAGTGGCGGGAAAACTTGACCCGAATGCACCAAGCAAACATGGATCGGGAGGAGAGGTGGCGTCAGGAAGACCAGCAGGCGACTCAAACCCTGCTTGGACTACTGAGGGAGCAAACGGACACGCTCCGGCGCCTTGTGGATGTTCTGCAGGAACGGAGGCAGGAGGACAGAGCCCCGCTGCAGTCCATCTCTAACCGCCCTCCCCCGCCACCAAGTCCCATACTCCCTTCACCCAAAGTGCACAGAAGGAGAGGCGGCAGAGTCCCTGCTAACTCTCACTCCACCCCTGCAGAGAGCTCGAGCAGCAGAAGGCTCTCATTCCCCAAAGTTTGACAAGTACTTTCCTTCCCGCCTGACACAAGCCCCCGTCCAAGTTTCACTTCCCAGTCCCATGTGTAGTTGATAATAAAAAATATGTTTCTGTTAACTACTGTTTCCATCATGTTATTTTGGAGGAGGGGGGGGAAAGGGGGTTGGTAATTGGACAGGACAGTCACCTTTGGCAGGGTACATAGTCGGGGGCAGGCACAGCAGCAAGGCACATACATAGTGCAGTGATGCAGTGACTACTTACCCTGGTTAGTCTGGGAGGTTCTTTTCATGTTATGTGGTGGGGGGTGGGTTGCTCTGTGACTTTGTGGCAGGGGAGGGCAGTTAGAGATCTTAAGCGGCGGTCCTTAGGCAGGATCACAGAGCCACACAGCAGGGGATCTGTAACCGTCCCCCCCCTGCCACAAAGTCACATAGACCCCCCATACACACAGTCCCTATCAGGAGGGGTGACAGGCTCCGTTGAAAGAACCATCCCACCGCAGCGGAGCCTGTCAGTCCTTGAGTTTAGAAGCTGCATTCGCGCGACTACACTACACCCGCTCCGCACCACAGTCTGCGTCCCAGTTTTTAAAAATTCCCGCGAAAACAGTATTAAAGAAAACGGTGTGCTTTAACAAAGTTGAACTATTTTTATTTTGAAACGTGTGTTGGAAGTGGGGTGAAGGCTTCTCTGTACACAAAATTAGAAAGTCACAGGTTACCCTGCTCACTCAGGAACTTTGCTTTCAAAGCCTCCCGGATGCACAGCGCTTCCC
>NC_048305.1:307678-390592 GCF_013100865.1 Trachemys scripta elegans | reverse complement strand
TCTTCGGATGCATCCGAAGAAGTGGGCTGTAGTCCACGATAGCTTATGCTCTAATAAATTTGTTAGTCTCTAAGGTGCCACAAGTACTCCTGTTCTTCTGTCTGCTCACTGTGTCAATTCATACCTGCTTGTATTGGGAAAAATATTACCCAGTTATGAATGACAAGGACTGGGAGTCAGGATTCCTGGGTTCTGTTCCCAGCTCTGGGTGGTTGTTACTGAACAGTATGCATTCCAAGGAGTTAAGGTCCCCATTAACTAATATGCGCCCCCTGTGAATTCTTGCTTTACATATTCTAAACTCACTTGCTTCTCAGGTTTTCACAAGTAAAGCAAGAAAACAAAATTACAGAGTCTCCCCGGTCTTCCTCATCTTCCTTCCTCTCTTTCCCTGATTCTCCTCTTCACATTGGTGATTTTACTTTCAAGTTCTCTTGTCTTTTGCCTTTGTTTATTCTGCAGTCCTTTGACCTGCTGCGGTGGAGATATGACCTCACTATTTGGTGTTAGCAACACAGGCTCTATTATTTATTTACTTTAGATCATTGACAACCTGTTGCTTTTGGGAAGGCACAGACTTTAATCCAGAAAGGACTAAAACGTAAATGTTTGAACATGAGCAACTTTGAAAGGGAGTTCTCCAGATGAAGGAGGAGTGATTACATGACCCTTGGGGTAAGTTTGTTGTTTGTGGTGTGCTTGCTGCTTGACTGTGTGATCTGTTTATTTGGTGGACCATGTGCTGAGCCTAGCAGCCTACTAGACAAGGCTGAAAGCTTCTTAACAAAGCTTTGATCCCTAAGCCTTTTAGCACCCATCAGCCCTTAACCAGGAGGTGGGACTACTCAGGAAGACCAGGGCTTTAAAATCCCACTCCTAAGCGAGCAGAGGAGCAAGTGAACAAGGGAGTTTTGCGAGGGAGTTTAGAGAGAGAGTCTGAGGGGGGCACTAGATATGCTTAACGTTCTTTAAACTTCTTTAAACTTAAGGCCAAACTCACCCCTGATTGAAACAAAGGAATGAGCTGCAGGAATAAAAAGAAAATGCAGGCAGAAGTCAGCCACAGGGTGTATGCTATCTAGTTTATTGCACCCAATGCACATGATTACCTGACCTATGAGCGAGTGGCGTATGTGTGCATTCAGTGCAAGGAGCTTCTGGCCCTCAGAGACCGTGTACGGGCTTTGGAGACCACAGTGGCTGAACTGGAGGAGCCCAGGGAGACAGAAAGATACATAGATGAGACTTTCCGGGAATGGTCCCACCCCCGATCTGACAGCCTCTGTGCTGTTGAGGAGGATGAAAGTCTCAGGGAAGGAGAACATCCAACTGGAGCAGAGGGAAACATTCCATAGTTGGGACCCTCCTTCCAGATGATGTTGTGGTATCCTCTCGCACTGAGGATACCTCTCTGGGGGATGGAACTCCAGTTATTAGAAAGAGACAGGTAATAGTTATAGGGGAGTCGATCATTAGAAACATAGATTGCAAACCGAGCTATGACCAGGAGAACCGCATGGTGACTTGCCTGCCTGGTGCAAAGGTTGCGGATCTCTCGAGACATCTAGATAGACTTATGTGTAGTGCTGGGGAGGAGCCTGTGGTTGTGGTACATGTAGGTACCAGTGAAAGAGGGAGGGATAGGAGAGAGGTCCTGGAGGACAAATTTAGGCTGCTAGGTAAGAGATTGAAGTTCAGGACCTCCATGGTAGCAGTCTCTGAAATGCTTCCAGTTCAACGTGCAGGGCCAGTTAGACAGGCAGAACTGCAGGGTCTCAATGTGTGGATGAGACGATGGTATAGGGAGGAAGGATTTAGATTTATTAGGAATGGGGGAAATTTTTGGAAATGGGGAGTTTATACAGGAAGGATGGGCTCCACCTAAACCAAAATGGAACCACATTGCGGCACTTAAAATTAAAAAGGTCGTAGAGCAGTTTTAAACTAAGGGTTGGGGGAAAGCCGAGAGATGTGGAGGAGCACATGGTTCGGACAGAGACATCCCTTAGGGGAGGATCTATTAATGGAAATTCTCTATGTCCTAGTAAGGAGGAGAGGATGGAAGATGATAAAATACAGTAGAATCTGATGAGAAACAATCAAATGAAAAATAAATCCTAGTGAGGAAAATAGAAAGGAGCATAAACTCTAGCAAGTGACGTGTAAAAATATAATTAGGAAGGCCAAAAAATAATTTGAAGAACAGCTAGCCAAAGACACAAAAAGTAATAGCAAAAAATGTTTTAAGTTCATGAGACGCAGGAAGCCTGCTAAACACCCAGTGGGGCCACTGGACGATCGAGATGCTAAAGGAACACTCCAAGACAATAAGGCCATTGTGGAGAAATTAAATTAATTCTCTGCATTGGTCTTTATGGCTGAGGATGTGAGGGAGATTCCCAAAACTGAGCCATTCTTTTTAGGTCACAAATTTGAGGAACTGTCTCAGATTAAGATGTCATTAGACGAGGTTTTGGAACAAATTGATAAACTAAACAGTAATAAGTCACCAGGACCTGATGGTATTCACCAAGAGTTCTGAAGGAACTCAAATGTGAAATTGCAGAACTACTAACTGTAGTTTGTAATCTATTATGTAAATCAGCTTCTGTACCAAATAACTGGAGAATAGCTAATGTGACGTCAATTTTTAAAAAGGGCTCCACAGATGATCCCGGCAATTAGAGGCCAGTAAGTCTGACTTCTGAACCGGGCAAACTGGTTGAAACGATAGTAAAGAACAGAATTGTCAGACACAGAGATTAACATAATTTGTTGGGGAAGAGTCAACATGGTGTTTGTAAAGGGAAATCATGCCTCAGCAATCTACTAGAATTCTTTGAGGGGGTCAACAAGCATGTGGACAAGGGGGATCCAATGGATATAGTTTACTTAGATTTTCAGAAAGCCTTTGACAAGATCCCTCACCAAAGGCTCTTAAGCAAAGTAAGCTGTCATGGGATAAGAGGAAAGGTCCTCTCATGGATTGGTAACTGGTTAAAATATAGGAAACAAAGGGTAGGAATAAATGGTCAGTTTTCAGAATGGAGAGAGGTAAATAGTGGTGTCCCCCAGGGGTCTGTACTGGGACCAGTCCTATTCAACATATTAATAAATGATCTGGAAAAGGGGGTAAACAGGTGGCAAAATTTGCAGACGATACAAAACTACTCAAGATAGTTAAGTCCCAGGCAGACTGTGAAGAGCTACAAAGGGATCTCACAAAATCCTGTGACTGGGCAACAAATTGGCAGATGAAATTCAATGTTGGTAAATGCAAAGTAATGCACATTGGAAAACATAATCCCAATTCTACATATAAAACGATGGGATCTAAATTAGCTGTTTCACTCAAGAAAGAGATCTTGGAGTCATAGTGGATGGTTCTCTGAAAACATTCACTCAATGTACAGTGGCTTTCAAAAAAGTGAACAGAATGTTGGGAATCATTAAGAAAGGGATAGATAATAAGACAGAAAATATCATATTGCCTCTATATAAATTCATGGTATGCCCACATCTTGAATACTGCGTGCAGATGTGGTCGCCCCATCTCAAAAAAGATATATTGGAATCGGAAAAGCTTCAGACAAGGGCAATAAAATGATTAGGGGTATGGAGCAGCTTCCATATGAGGAGAGATTAAGAAGACTGGGACTTTTCAGCTTGGAAAAGAGACGACTAAGGGGGGATATGATAGAGGTCTATAAAATTATGACTGGTGTGGAGAAAGTAAATAAGGAAGTGTTATTTACTCCTTGTCATAACACAAGAACTAGGGGTCACCAAATGAAATTAATAGGCAGCAGGTTTAAAACAAACAAAAGGAAGTATTTCTTCACACAACACAGTCAACCTGTGGAACTCTTTGCCAGAGGATGTTGTGAAGGCCAAGTCTATAACAGGGTTCAAAAAAGAACTAGATAAATTTATGGAGGATAGGACCATCAATGTCTATTAGCCAGAATGGGCAGGGATGGTGTTCCTAGCCTCCATTTGCCAGAAACTGGGAATGGGCGACAGAGGATGGATCACTTGATGATTACCTGCTCTGTTCATTCCCTCTGGGGCACCTGGCATTGGCCACTGTCATAAGACAGGGTACTGGGCTAGATGGAACTTTGGTCTGACCCAGTCTGGCCATTCTTATGCTTTTGAATGCCAAAAATTACTAGCATAGAAGTTAAAGATACAAAAGTCCAATCCTTTCCCCGGCCAGTGCAGAACTGTTACAGCAATATACTCTCTGGACTTTGTCCAGTCACATTTAAAATGTGCCAAGTGATGGAGCTTTGTCACTTCCTTTCTCAGATCTTTTTATGCACTTATAGAATTTACTGTTAGCAATGTTTCCTGATATTCAAACTATATTGTCCTTTGCTTAATTTCATCCTATTACTCATAGTTATCCCCTTTGTGTCACACCATACAAGTCCTCTCCCTTTTTTATAGAAAGGTATGGTCTTGTTGGTGTCACTAGGCATAGCTACCAGGTAACTCAGGGGAGTGGAAGGCCAGAAGAGCCGATGAAACTCCTTTGCTCTGGGTCTAAGTGAGCCACAGTGACTCCATCTTGAGAACTTTCACCTACTTCTATGCTAACTGCTTACATGCTGAAGCAGAAATGTAAGGGTCAGCTTTTCTAGCAGACAGCTGTAGTTTTGTTCACACTAGCAAAACTTGTAGTGATAATGCGGGGGAAAAGGGGGAGGGAAAGACTGCGTAAGACTGCGTGCGCATGAATCTACAAGGCCATAGATAAGCATACGAATGGGAACTGTTCTAATAAGCCACAATGTGTGTCTGCTGTAACTGCTCGAGAAGGGAGGGGTGGGAGGAGTAAGAGGGAGTAACAGACAAAGGCTTACACAGAAACTGCTTGGAATATAAAATGGAACATGTGCTGATATGTGCTGCGCTTGATTTGAGACGTGTTGGTCTCCTAGTGCCTATTCAGAGCTCTTGAATAAAGTTGGTTTGCTTCTCCACACCTGGTGTGTCTATTAGTGCGAAGCACACCAGGCAATGAACCCCGCTGTTTGCCTCCTTGGGCCCATCTGGGCCGGCAACAGTTTGGTGGTGAGAACCCAGGCCTAAGAGGCAGGAATGCCTGAGTGCTTATCTCGCCTCTGAGACAGACTCATGCTGTGGCCTTAGGCAAGTCATTTAACCTTTCTGTTTCAGTGTCCTCTAGCTGTAAAATGGGAACATTATTTGGAGGATTTGTGATACTACACGAAATTGTGAGGATTAGTTAATATTTATACAATTAAAATTCTCCCAAAAGAGATTAACCCTGTTATTATCTAATGAGAGGAAGGATAGTCTTATGGTTAATGCACTGAAGTAGAGTAGGCTAGAGCAGTCTAGGGTCTGTTCCAACCTGTGCTATTTGGCAACAATTCGTGAGAGACCATCAGCTAATTGAGAATTGGTGCCATGACACTTATGTACTCGTATACCATTCTACGGGCATGGCTAGAATACCAACGTAGTCCCTCAATTCTCAGCTGGTGAATGGTACCTTGAGAAGCTTTGCCTGCTGGCATAGATTAAAACAGTCTTGTTCTCTATATCTGGGATGGGGCTAGGACTGAACAGGGCAGAGAATCAGGGAATCATAACCACCCCATTTCTCTTGCACTTCTTCACTAAAGAAGTCTCTAGTCTATGGGTTACGTTTGTAAAATACAAAGACTTGAAGTGCAATTTGCTTTTAAGTAAAAATTGTGATGTTGAAAGGACAATAACAATAGAATCATAGAAAAGTCGGCTGGCTGGGATCTTGAGAGGTCATCAGCCCCCTGCCCTGAGGCAGGACCAAGGAAACCGTGATGCAGCACCTGCCTCACACTGGCCTCTAAGGAGTTAATAGAGCCCTAGGGAGGCTGCGCAGGAGGCAGCCAATTAGGGCCAAGCAGGCCCATATAAAAAGGGAGCTGCAGGGCAGAGGAAGGCAGTTCTCTGCTGGGAGCCCAGGGAGGAAGGACTGTCTCTGGAGGGCTGAGAGAACTGCCAGCACACTGGACAGAGCATTGCTGCTAGCAGGGACTGGGGGAGCGAGAGACAGTTCCTGGCTGGCTACTGGGGTTTGCAGGCTGATTCCCTGAGGCAAGGGCAAAGAGGATGTTGGGGCCACGAGAAAGCAGCCAGAGAATTTGCTGCAGTAGCCACTAAGGAAAGTGGTTGAACAGCGGAATGCAGGTCTCCTGGCAAGGGGTAGCACAGTGGGTGGCACGGCCAGAGGGCTGTATTGCTGAAGAGGACGCCACGGTCCTTGGAGAGACGTGCGTCCTAGAGCAGGAGTGACTGCGGTGAGGCACCACCCAAAGAGGACGCACTAACACACTGAGCTAATTCCCAAGACAGCCAGCAGGAGGCTCCCCAGTGGTGAGTGAACTCCGTTACAGAAACCTAGACCATCCCTAACAGGTGTTTGTCAATCTGTTCTTAAAAACTGCACGGGGTTGGGGCCTGGGCTTACCTCGGGCGGCTCCTGGTCAGTGGCGCAATGGAGGTGCTAAGGCAGGCTTCTTGCCTGTCCTAGCACCGCAGACTGCGCTGTGCCCTGGAAGCGGCCAGCAGAAGGTCCAGCCAGTGGGAATGCAGAGCTGATGCTCGGGTTGGGGGCAGCGCGCAGAGCCCCAGTCGGGTTCCCTGAGCACCTGCGCGGCACTTTAATAGGCTGCTGCATGGCCGCCCAGCTTACAGGGAACTTACCTCTTCACTTGTTCCCCATTTTGTAGCTGTGCATTTGATTTTTTCCATCCTAAATTTAGTTCTTTGCACTTGTCTTTACTGAATTTAATCTTGTTGATTTGGGACTAGTTTTCTAAATTGTCAAAGTTGTTTTGAATTCTAATTCTGTCCTCCAAAGTGCTTGTAATCTCTCCCAGTTTGGTGTCATCTGCAAATTTTATGAGCATACTCTCCCCTCCATTGTTCAAGTCATTAATGAAAATATTGAATAGTATTGGACCCAGGACAGACTCCTACAGGACCCCACTAGATACAAACCCTGCCTGTTCCTTGAATATGCTCTTTCAACCAGTTGTGCATCCACCTTATAGTAATTTCAACTAGACCACATCTTCCTAATTTGCTTATGAGAATGTCATGGATGACTGTCACAAGGCTTGCTAAAATCAAGATATATCACATCTACTGCTACCCCCTAATCACTAAGCCAGTAACCCTGTTAGAGAAAGAAATTTGGTTGATTTGGCATGATTTGTTCTTGACAAATCCATGCTGGCTACTTTATATAGCACTGTTATCTAGGTGCTTACAAACTGATTGTTTAATAATTTGTTCCACTATCTTTCAAAGTGCTGTTAGAAGAAGTTAGGCTGACTGGTCCATAATTTCCCAGGTTCTCTTTGTTCCCCTTTTTGAAGATAGGTGCTATGTTTGCCTATCTCCAGTCGTCTGTGACCTCACCCATCCTCTGTGAGTTCTTTAAGATAATTTCTAATGGTTCTGAGATTGCTTCAGCTAGTTCCTAAAGTATGCTAGAATGAATTTCATCAAGCCCTTCTGACTTGCATCTATTTAACTTATCTAAATATTTTCTAACCTATTCTCTCTATTTTGGCTTGCGTTCTTTCACCCTTGTTGTTAATATTAATTGTTTAGTATCTGGTGACCATTAGCCTTTTTAGTGAAGACTGAAGCAAAATGGGCATTAAATACCTCAGCCTTCTTGTTGTCCTCAGTTGTTAGCTCTCCTTTCCACCTACGTAAAGTACCTACACTTTGCTTCGTCTTTCTCTTGCTCTTAATGTGTTAAAAGGAAATAAGACAAGGTTCTTTAATGCCCCTTGCTAGATGTACCTCATTTTGTGCCTTAGCCTTTCCGATTTTGTCCCTACATGCTTGTGCTATTCTTTTGTGCTCCTCCTCAGCTATTCGTCTGTGTTTTCACATTTTATAGGATTCCTTTTTGATTTGCAGGTAATTAAAGAGCTCCTGATAGAGCCAAATTGGCTTCTTGCTAGTCTTCCTGTCTTTTAGGATAGTTTGCAGTTGTGCCTTTAATATTGTCTCCTTGAGAAGCTGCCAGATCTCCTGAACTCCTTCATCTCTTACATTTTCTTCCCATGGGACTTTATCTGAGTTGTCTGAGTTTTTTAATGTCGGCTTTTTTAAAAGTCCATTGTCCTCATTCTGCTGTTCTCACTCCTTCCTTTCCATAGACTCATTAAATCTTATCATTTCATGATCACTTTCGCCCAAATAGCCTTCCACCTTCAGATTCACAGCCCAGTCCTTCCTGTTGGTCAGAATTAAGTCTAAAATGGCTATCTCCCTGGTTACTTCCTCCACTTTCTGAAACAAAGAGTGTCCTCAATAAATTCAACGCATTTTTTGGAAAATTTGTGTTTTGCCATATTACTTTTGCAACAGATGTCTGGATTTTTAGTCCATCATTGCTACTAGCATTTGTGTTTTGGATATTTCTATTTGATCTGTAAATGCCTCATGCACCTCCTCTTCCTGATTGGGTGGTCTACAGTAGACCCCTACCATGGCATCATCTATTTTTTCCCCTTTTTATCTTGATCCAAAGACTTTCAACTGGCCTGCCTTTCACCTCCTTCTGGACCTTAGAACAAGTGTATATATTCTTGATAGCTGCAGATACTCTTTACAAAGAAATCCCTGTTCCTGCTCAGTGTTTGAGATCTGCCTGTGCTGACTGATCGCTCTTCAGGTCATACTACTGATCAGCATTGTGATTAATGGTTTTATGTTTAAAATATTATGACAGCATAACTGGTAAAAGCAACATGACTAACTCATTCTGGTGAAATAATTTCTCTAGCTCCATCATAATGGGCTTTGATAGCAAAGTCAGAGGCAGAAAGGAGGGGCTTGAAGTGTCTTATCTAATCCATCCTCTTACATCAAGCAATGAATATTGTTTCCAGAAATTGTTTCTAGCCTTTCTTGTGCACCAAAAGAGGCTGTACTAGAACTATCTCACTGTGGGCAAAATATCCCATTCTTTGATACCTGCTATCATTTTTTTCCTAATTGAAAAAAAGCCTAGAATAGAAAAACAGATGTATACTATCTGTACAGCACCTTCAGCTAATTCTCTGCTTTATTATGATGGGTGTGTACCCCCCACCCCGCAACCAGGGCTGGCTCTGGCTTTTTTGCCGCTCTAGGCAAAAAAGCCCCCCCCAGCACAGCAGGGGAGGGCGCCAAGCCTGGCCGCGGGCCTGCAATCCCCGACCGGCCGGAGCGCCGGGAGCAGGACGGAGAGCCCGGCCGGGGCTCTCCGCTCTCCCCGGCGGCCAGAGCGCCGTGAGCAGGGCGGAGAGCCTGGCCGGGGCTCTCCGCTCTCCCCAGTGGCAAGCCCCCGGCGGCCAGAGCGCTGGGAGGAGGGCGGAGAGCCGGGAGGAGGGCGGAGAGCCCGGCCAGTGCTCTCCGCCCTCCCCGGCGGCCAGAGTGCTGGCGGGAGGGTGGCGAGCCTGCTGCCGCTCTGCTCTCCCCGGCGGATGGAGTGCCACGGGGAGGGCGGAGAGCCCAGTCGCGGCCCCGCTCTCGGGCCGGAGCGCCCCACCGTGCCGCCCCCTCCAGGCGCCGCCCCAAGCACATGCTTGGTGGGCTGGTGCCTGGAGCCGGCCCTGCCCGCAACAAGCAGTTTCATTGTGAGTATACAAAAGTTGGGAACAAATTCTGCTCTCAGTTTTCCTGTGCAAGCTCATTGACTTTAATGGAGGGCACGAAGGCACATGAGGCAAGAACCTATTTCCATTCCATACAGTGTACTGAAATTGCTCACCAAGATGCTGGTTATTCCCTTTGTTCCTGTATAGTGTCCTCGCTCTTCACTCAAAGCTTTAGAGGGTTTTTTTGGTGGTGGTGTCTCTTTCATAGGAAGAGTGGAGGGTGTTGCTCCCACACACACATTCAGGAATTTTGGGAAATGAGAACTGGTGTAATTGTCTCTCCTGGGGAAAGTTTGAGTCAGGGTCAGGTTTGTTTGAACCTGTTTTGAACAAGACTTATTTCCAGTTTGTCCCTACTACTTATGCCTTTTCAAATAGTGACCAAAATTTATTTTTATTATTATTCATGTTTATACAATAGTGCCAAAATGTCAAACTAGAGTGGAGCCACATTGTGCTGGCCACTGCACAAACAACACAGTAGTAGAGGATCCATGTCCTGAGAGTTTACATCTAAATAGACAAGACAGACCCGGCGTGGGGGAAGAGGTGAAACACACAAGCAAAATGAGCTTCTTTCAGCTACTGCTGTTCTTCTCTGTCCTGATTCTGAGCAGCTTCTCAGGTGATACATGGGGAGTAGGGAGAATAGAATTCAAAGACCTTTGTTTTAATGTCTGGAGCTGCCCACCCCTAAATGCTTTCTTGGGAGACAGTTTTGTTTGAAATCTGGGGTGTCTCTTCTGGGGCTAAAAGTATCCTTGAAATAGAGTTGCCAAGGGGGTGATGTTACTCTGGGAACCTTAGCAGAATCCATTACAGTAGAGATTAACATGATTCCAATGTGACTATTTAATTTTACACAAAGTAGTTAGCGATCTGTTCAGGTTGCAGCTCAGGAGACAGATAATATTTAGCACTTTGAATTTTCCTGAGGCCAACAGGCTTCCATTCTGAACAGCTCTGTCGGATGGGCACTGGGTTTCTATCCAGCTTCTCAGCAAGAGGGTTGGTTTGACTAATGCTACTTGGAACTGTCCATCTTTAGAGGTGACCCGAAAAGGATTATTTTCAAAAAAAATGCTTACTTCTTTTTTGCCCCTTTATGGATAAACGGGGTCTGAAATATGTGGTAGTTTTTTGTATGTTTTCTTTCCTGTTTATTTTTTACCCTAGAAATATTAGAATGTCAACTCTGGTGCCCCTAGTTTTGCTGGACCACTGTATTGTGATCTCGTTCACCTTAACTGAAAGGGCCAGGGCACTGAATCTTTAACAAAAATATCCTTTCTCCAAATTGTTGAGTAGACATTGGAGTTAAATGGGTCTTAACAAAAAATAGTTTTAAGCAGTCTGGCTAAAAACTCCCTCTACTTTCAGCTGCAGCGGCTTTCCATCTGTTGTCCTTTTTGATGCCATTATTTCACTAGCTTCAGTCATCATAGCGTCTTCCATTCTAGACAGGCCCTGGATTTCTGATGTAAACAAAGTAGAACAATCCTTTCACAAGCCTTGCAGACCTCTCTACATCATGGAGAAGCAAAACAGTTAACAGGTCCCACTATTTCCCTCCCCCCCCACCTTCATTATTAATTAAAATAATTACAACAGTAATAATAAAAAGGCACCTATACAAAGCTCTAGGCACCCCTGACAGATTTAAAGGGGTGAAACTGAGTCATCTTTTCTTCTATGCTTGCCACAGAATGGCAGAGCCTGAAATATAACTGAGTTCTTGAAGCCCAGGACCCTGCTCTACTTGCTGGTAAACACTTTTTTCCTTCATAGTGAAGCCTTCAGTGAGATTGTGCTTCTGTGTCAGTCTGTCTCCCTTGTGGCATGTGGCCAGCTGATGGCTGTGTAGATTTCCAGAGATTTTCTCTATCTGTTTACATTTGTAATGAAGGGAGGCAGTTCCCACACCAGGAGCCAAGTTCTCCATGTCACTATTTCTCAGTGGGGGAGTAGTGTTACTGGCCAACCTAGGGAGGGGCAACATCTGCATGATTTCATCTCCTGAGACAAATCTCTTGTGTCACCCCTCTCACTGATGCATGCTACAGAGGGAAGTCCCCAGATAGTATGTGTGTGACTCTGTGGACCCTCTCAGTTCAATTACTGTGTTCTGCACTCAGCATCTTTAATCCAAGTCAGGGTCACAGAGTCCGTTTTGCTCTTTCTGGAATGGTTCCAGTAACTGCTCTGAATCCCAAATGAGCAGCCTCTGGGGCTGATAGTTTTCCATCATGCGATGCCTTTTCTATCTACGTGACATATAGAACAGGGGATGGTTAACAGGGATGTCAGACACCCTTCAAGGATTCCTGAGTGGCCCTATAAATCCAGAGCAGCAGCAGACTCCAATAACTTCATTACTTTTGGGCTGGGGCCATGACACATTCTGGAGTCTGAGTTCTCATTTCACTCCATAGAGTTGGCTCCGGAGAGCAGAGTGGAAGAAACATTGTCACTTTGCCAGGGCCAGGCCTCATGCTTAAAAGATGACAACTTCCTTCCTTAAAGTTTAAAAAACAAGGAGTCCTTGTGGCACCTTAGAGACTAACAAATTTATTTGGGCATAAGCTTTCGTGGGTTGTATTCCTGTAGTAACTGTGCTGAGAAAGGGGGTACAGAAGCAGTCAAGCTGGGAGAGTGACCTTTTGCAGTTAGGGTACCCTGCTGAAAAGGGGAGTGGGTCTCTGGCATGCAGGGCACTGTGAGCCCAGGGCACACTCATGAGAGGCTCTGCACCTCTATATCCTAGGAAAGAAGATAGGAAAGAAGTTAGTAAAGTACAGGGAGGAGCTAGCGAGAAACAGTCAAATGAAAGAGTCCCATTTAAATATAACACTTGAAGGCAAGCAACTGAATATTGACAAAATGTAAAATTGCTTATATACAAATTCTAGAAATCCAAATATTAAGGTGGGTGAATTACAGTATCTGGCATTAAATGAGAATGTTGGGGTCCACTAGGCATAGCTACCAGGTAACTCGGGAGAGCGGAAGGCCAAAAGTGCCGATGCAGCTCTTTTGCTCTGGGCCTATCTGAACCACAGTGACTCCATCTTGGGAACTCTCACCTACTTCTATGCTAACTGCTTACATGCTCTGAAGTAGGCTGAAGCAGAAATGTAATGTCAGCTTTTTAGCAGATGGCTGCAGTTTCACTCACACTAGCAGAAATAATAGAGATAAGAAGCGAGGGAAAGGAGGGGTAGTTAGTTTGCAGGCGTCTAATCCAAGGTCGCAAAGTCTGAGAGTTTTCTCACAAGCTTATGTAGAGTTTATTGTAACAGTTGTCTGGAGGGAGGGGTAAGGGGAACAGCCAGACAAAGATGTATGTAAACAGTTTGGAGTATAAAAGGTAAAAGTTGTTTGTATTTGTTGCACTGGATTTGAGACATGCTGGTCTCCTAGTGCCATTTCAGAGCTCTGAAATAAACTTGGCTTGCTTTCTCCCCTCGGTGTCTTTATTGGTGCCAAGCACACCGGGCGACAAACCCCCTGTTTGCCATCTCGGGCCCAGTTCTGGGCAGGCAACAAGAATATTGATAGGCATTACAGACATTTGGTTGAATGATGATAATCAATGGGGCACAGTAATACCACACCATAAATATATAGGATTGACACAGTGGGGTATGCTGTGAGGGAAGTGGCATCATATCTTAAAGAAAGCATAAAGTCAATTAAGGTAAAAAAATCTTACATTAAACAAATTGTACCATACAATCTCTATAGATAGAAATTCCAAGTTTGAGTAAGAGGTGTGTAGCAGTAGGAATATACTACTGGCCATCTGACCAGGATGATGACTGATTGTGAAATGTTAAGGGAGGTTAGAGAGGCCGCAAAAGCAGAAAGCGCAATAATAACGGTGATTTCAACTATCCTCATACTGACTGGGTACATGTCCCATCAGGGCATGATGCAGAGATAAAACTTCTAGACACCATACATTGCTGCTTCTTGGAGCAGCTAGTCCTGGAACCCACCGGGGGAGAGACAATGCTTGATTTAGTCCAAAATGGAGCACAAGGGGGTGAATATAGCTGAACTGCTTGGTAACAGTGACTATAATGTAATCAAATTTAACATCCCTGAAGGGAAGATAATACTAAAAAAAAATCACCACAGTAACATTTAACTTTAAAAAAAGGGAACTACACAAGAATGAGGATTTGTTAGACAGAAAAAAAAGCTGTCCACAAGCATTAAATGCACATAAGCAGCATGAGGACTATTTAAAAAATACCATAATCAAGGCTCAGACTAAATGTATCCCCAAATCAGAAAAGACAATAAGAGGACAAAAAGAATATCCCATGGCTAAACAACAGAGTTATGGGGGCCATTAGAGGTAAAAAAGCATCCTTTAAAATGTGGAAGTCAGGTTAAGTATAATAGGGCAGGCCAAGAAAGAATTTGAGAAGCAACTTCCTAAAGACACAGAAACTAACAGTAAGAATTTTTTAAAGTACATCAGAAACAGAATGCCTGCCCAACAGGCAGTGGGACCACAAGATGACCAAAGTGCTGAAGGAGCACTCAGGGAAGACAAGGCCATTGCAGAGAAGCTAAATAAATTATTTCCACGGTCTTCACTGCAGAGGATGTGGGGGAGATACCTACATCCAGGGCCAGATTAACCCATAGGCTAATAAGGCTACGTAGCCTTAGACCCTCCTATTTTTAGGCCCTACTGGCCAGGCGGGGTGCAGCTGGGGTTGGGGTGGTGATGGGGAGAGCGATCTTGCTCACGCAGCCCTGCTGGAGTGCTCCTGCCAGCAGGAAAGGCAAAGCAGCCCCTTGTGGCTTGGAAGGAACTCAGCTGGGAGCCAGCTGGCAGCCTGCTGCGTCTCCCCGTGCTGCAGGAACACGCTGCCAGGTATCTGGTTAACATTGGTGACTGGACACTAAAAATCCGGTGACCACGGGAACCCGTGCCAGCCATGGCTGTAGTTTGAGCAGGCATTGTGTCCCGTCCCCCCAATCCTCCCCACCCCTGATTTCTCTGGAGCTCTGCTTAGCTGTCAGGGAGGGAAGACGGTCCCTCTGTCCCTCTCCTCTGCTGAGGCTGGCAGGCAGTTCCAGGACGCTGCCTCCTGGGTCCTAGTGTCCATCACTGTCATCTTCTATGTGTGCTGAGTCCCATTTCTGGATAAGAGGTGAGTGCCTGGGGGGGGCATGGCAAGGGGGTGGCGGGCGGAAGAGGCAGTACCAGAGCGGTAGGTTGGGAAGCTTGCACAGAACCTGCACACACTCTATCCAGCTCCAGCCAGAACTATTGCCCCTCCCATGTATAAGGAATGAATTCCCACACATTTGTAGGAAAAACAAACCAATCATCCCATTCTGGATCCCAGTCCTTTAACTTTTACAGACCCTGCCAGCGAGGGACCTCAGATGTATGATGCACTGTGTTCAATACTATATTGAACTGTACTAAAAATCAAAGACATCCCATTTTTTTCTTTGATGTACCTTTCTGTACTGGGATGCACAGGTGTGACCAGGATCCCAGGGGCAGCCAGCTGAGGTCACTCAATTAAGGTGAACTGCAAAGAATGGGGCAGATAATCCCCAACGTTGGTGGATATTTCAATACTTAGATTTACCAAGCCAGCACAAAACAGCTTCTTTATTACCTCACTGGTTGCCCAGAAACCAACAACACAGTTCCCTTAAAGCAGGGGTCTCAAACATGCGGCCCACAGGGCTATTTCCTGCGGCCCACCAAGCAGCCCCCCCCCGCCTACCTCCAGGCCAGGGGTGAGCAAACTACAGCCACGGGATTGCCCCCCTCGAGCCCTGCGCCGCTCCCTGAAGCAGCTGGCATCACGTCCCTGCAGCCGGAGGGAGTGGGGGGAGCAGAGGGCGCCCTGTGTTGCCCTGGTTTCCAGGCACCGCCTCCCCACAGCTCCCATTGGTCGCACCCCTGCTGCACCCCAACCCCCTGCCCTGAGCCCCCTGCCTGAACCCCAACCCTCTGCCATACTCCACACTCCCTCCTGCACCCCGTACCCCGACCCCCTGCCCTGAGCCCCTGCCGCACCCTGCACCCTGACCCCCTGCTGCACCCCTCACCCCTCCTGCACCCCACACCCAAATTCCCTGCCTGAGCCCCTTGCCGCACCCTGGACCCCGACCCTCTGCCACACCCCTCACCCCTCCTGCACCCCAACTCCCTGACCTGAACCTCCTGCCGCACCCTGCACCCCGACCCCCTGCCGCACCCCCACCCCTCCCACGCCCCAACTCCCTGCCCTGAACCCCCTGCCACACCCTGCACACCTCCTGCACTCCTGCCCTGAGTGCTCTGCCGCACCCTGCGCCCTGACCCCCTGCCGCACCCCTCACCCCTCCTGCGCCCCAACCCCCTGCCGCACCCCTCACCCCTCCCACACCCCAACTCCCTGCCCTGAGCCCCCTGCCACACCCTGCACCCTGACCCTCTGCCACACCCCTCCTGCACCCCACACCCCAACTCTCTGCCCTGAGCCCCTTGCCGCACCCTGCACACCTCCTGCACTCCCTGCCCAGAGCCCCTGCCGCACCCTGCACACTTCCTGCACCCCACACTCCAACCCCCTGCCCTGAGTCCCTGCCACACCCTAACCCCTCCTGTACTCTGCACCCCGACGACCTGACCCCCCACCACACCCTGCACCCCAACCCCCTGCCGCACCCCTCACCCCTCCTGCACCCCACACCCCAACTCTCTGCCCTGAGCCCCTTGCCGCACCCTGCACACCTCCTGCACTCCCTGCCCAGAGCCCCCGCCGCACTCTGCACACTTCCTGCACCCCACACTCCAACCCCCTGCCCTGAGCCCCTGCCGCACCCTGACCCCCTGCCACACCCTAACCTCTCCTGTACTCTGCACCCCGACCCCCTGACCTGACCCCCCTACCGCACCCTGCACCCCAACCCCCTGCCGCACCCCTCACCGCTCCTGCACCCCACACCTCAACTCCCTGCCCTGAGCCCCTTGCTGCACCCCACACCCTAACTCCCTGCCCTGAGCCCCCACCACACCCTTCCTGCACCCTCTGGGGACAGGGAGGGGGTGGAGTTGGGGTGGGGACTTCGGCGAAGGGGTTGGAATGGGGGTAGGAAAGACGTGGGAAGAGGCGGGGCAGGGGCAGGGTCTCATGGAAGGGGTGGAGTGGGGGCGGGGCAGGGCAGGGGGCAGCGAGGGGGGTGTGTGTCAGTGATGTGGCCCTCGGCCCAATGAACTAGTCCTCATGTGGCCCTCCTGGTCATTTGAGTTTGAGACCCCTGCCTTAAAGTAACCCAGTCTCAGGCCTACATCCAGGTACCCAAGTCAAATATGATGAAGATTTCTGAAAACTCTATTTCATCATATAAAAGCAAAGGTTCTATCAATCCCAAAGGATTGGACACATTACCTCCCATTGCATCCGAAGAAGTGGGCTGTAATCCACGAAAGCTTATGCTCTAATAAATTTGTTAGTCTCTAAGGTGCCACAAGTACTCCTGTTCTTATTACCTCCCAGGATAATGAATATTCCAGATCTTACCCAAATACATGCTTACAGCCAATTCTTATTAACTAAACTAAAATTTATTAAAAAAGAAAAGCGAGTATGGTTAAAAGATCAATATACATACAGACATGAGTTCAATTCTTGAGGTTCAGATATATAGCAGAGATGGTGACCTTTGTAGTTTCAAAGAGTTCTTTTAGAATTTAGTCTGTAGGTTATAGTCCAATGTCCAATATCATATTCGGGTTTTTCCATCTGAACTGGAACCTCAATCTTGAAACTCAAACTTCCCCTGATGAAGCTTAAGCAGATCTGAGATGACAAGATCAGGCTCCAAGCCATGTTTATACAGTGTTCTAACATCCACCTGACCATGAAGTCCTGGATAAACAATAGGTTTTTGATGTAACCTTCTGCTTCCTTAACACCACCAGTAATTAGCTACACAAAGTAACATAGGGCAATTTATTCATTAGGCAGTCTATCACAAACTTCAAAGAGACATATTGATAATGATATTATTTCACCCAAGAGTCATCTAAATGTTAATATTCCCTTTTGATCTCTGAATTAATAGTTATAGTAACAGGAACTTTCTGTTTATGTGGCTAGTAGCTAAGATGCACACAATTAGTATCAGGTTTCAGAGTAGCAGCCGTGTTAGTCTGTATCCGCAAAAAGAACAGGAGTACTTGTGGCACCTTAGAGACTAACAAATTTATTAGAGCATAAGCTTTCGTGGACTACAGCCCACTTATGCATATGCATCCGAAGAAGTGGGCTGTAGTCCACGAAAGCTTATGCTCTAATAAATTTGTTAGTCTCTAAGGTGCCACAAGTACTCCTGTTCTTTTTACAATTAGTATCGCCTCTAATTCTCTAACAATACAGATTTGCACTTCAAAGTTCTAGTCTATTTACCATGAATGGCCCTAATTACCATTCACATACCTTTCTAACATGACCTTAAAGGTTGGCTTTGGGTCATTCAGCCTGCAAGCTGTTTAATCCTTTCTGGCCATGTATTATACTTTGTATAAGATTCGTTGCAATTATATAACAGTGGTAGCAATAATGATTTGCATGGTTATATTTTAATTAGACAACGTCACAACAGGCAACCAAGTTCTTTCCTTATGCTCAGCCTAGTTCGACAGGCCAACACATCTTTGTACTTTTAAGGGGTTACGAAAGCACTGGAGGAAGCTCAACAAACAATGTTGTATGTTTCTCCCTCAAGGATTTTAAATCCACTTCTTAGCAGGCTATGATAGAAAGACTGACGGAATAGGCTAAAGGCAGGTTCTGTCCATTTGCTGGTTTTCTCTAGCAGTTCAATCCATCATAAAAGTTCCTCACATTTGACTTCTTTTGAGTTTCATTCCAAAAACTTGAAGCTAAATAAACCTGAAGTTAGTCCTCATTTTTCTGTCCCAACTCAAACTAACTTCTTTCCCAAGTGGAAAATGTTGGGTAAGTATGGAATGTGTGTGATTCAAGAAGGAAATGAGAAAACAGGCCAATTCCTGCTGACAGTTACACCTGTGTAGCCTTATTGACTTCAGGGAGAACAGATTTTTGCACATGAATAGATTTTGGTCCCTTCTGCTTTTTCACACCTGGTATAAGCAGAATCTCATTCACTTTCCTTCCCTAAACTCTGAGCACTTTAAAGGGAAAAAAGTAAGCAAAGTCTGCTTGATTTACATATGCAAACAAAACAGGAAGCTCTCCCTTCATTCTACACCAGCCCTTAAACAAACATCAGACCTGATGTAACAAGGGTGTCACTACAGCAGCCTTGGTTGGACAGTTCTTTTGAAAGATCCTTCATGGTTTTTTAAAATGTTGATTTTCAATGAGGTCTTTTTGTTCAGGGAGGCAGAGAACACAACAGGGAATAGCTCTGTTTTGTCAGCTCCTAGTCATTCAAAAGCTGAAAGGCTTTAGCTTAAGTTTGTTTAATGTTTGTACAGTGATTTTGAAGAGCTAACATAATGCAGAAGTGCTAAATATTATGACCGGGCAACCACCTAAAGATCTGTGTCATTTTTAGCTGTTACCTTTCTCTTACAGAAAACTTAAAACAAACAAATGCAAACTGTAGGGGGCTGGTGCACACAGAACTTATGCTTAAAAAAACTCATGTCAGAGCTGCTGATCACACATTCTAGAATAGATAATAAAAAATATATATATAATGGAGATATCCCATCTCCTAGAACTGGAAGGTACCTTGAAAGGTCATTGAGTCTAGCCCCCTGCCTTCATTAGCAGGACCAAGTACTGATTTTGTCCCAGATCCCTAAGTAGTCCCCTCAAGGATTGAGCTCACAACCCTGGGTTTAGCAGGCCAATGCTCAAACCACTGAGCTATCCATCCCCCCTAATACTTAGTCCTGCCATGAGTGCAGGGGACCAGACTAGATGACCTCTCAAGGTCCCTTCCAGTCCTATGATTCTATTCTACGATTCTAATTGTGGAAGGACTTGGTGACAGAGTGTCCTGATATGGTGAATCACTGGAGATTAACTACACAAATTGGGTATCATACCACAAATAATATTTGGGTTCAGTGTGAAAACAGTAATTCATTGTCCTCAGCCAGTGCAACACTGGGAGGCAGCTTTCAGAGCAAAGCAGCCTAAAATGCAATGCCACCCAATGTAATTTTCCCACTATTACTTCCTCTACATCAGTGGATTTTACACCTGAGTGGTTTTCTTTTACATAATAAAAGCTGGCTACCTCCCAGAGTGCAGTCAGTGAGATAGGGTGTGTGGTGTAGAGTCCATAGCTTGGGGAAAACACCTGCAGAGCTTGGCTTTGCACTGTGCCATGTAGAGAGCTGAGGGTAGAAGCACCAGGTTGAAAGAGGAGAGCAGGATGGGGAATGTTGCAGTGTTCATCCTCCTACAGACGAGCACTCCACTACCTAGCAGGAAGGAGGCCTAAGAGAAGGACAGCATAACATCCCTCATGCTACCTCTTACTCAGAAGTATCTGTTTGTTTGAAGAATTGAGTGTATTGAGAGTCGCAGGGACGTGGTGCCGGCCGCTTCCGGGAGCAGCGCGGGGCCTGCGGCGCCACGGGAGTGGCAATCCCGCGGGCCGGATCCAAAGCCCTGATGGGCCGGATCCAGCCCACGAGCCATAGTTTGCCCACCCCTGATGTAGATAAATGTTTGACTTCATGATTTTTTTTTTTTTTTTTGCAATATGTAATTCATATTTAGGCTCTTCCTTCCCATTAGCCTTAGGTCCCTCATAACCTTAATCCGTCCCTCCCTACATCAGAGCTGTCCTTTTTGGGTGACAATTCTGAAACAGAGTCCCATACTGCTGTTCATGTAGAAGATGATGTTTAGAACAAATTGAAAAATTACACAGTGATAAATCACCAGGACCAGATGGTATTCACCCAGGAGTTCTGAAAGAACTCAAATATGAAATTTCAGAACTACTAACTGTGGTATGTAACCTATCACTGAAACAAAGCTCTGTACCAAATGACTGGAGGATAGCTAATGTAACGCCAAGCTTTCAAAAAGGCTCCAGAGATGATCCTGGCAATTACAGCCAATGAGCCTAACTTCAGTACCAGGCAAACTGGTTGAAACTGTAGTTAAGAACAGAATTGTCAGACACATACATAAACATGATTTTTTTGGAGAAGAGTTAACAGAGCTTTTTTAAAGAGAAATCATGCCTCACTAATCTGTTAGAATCCTTTGAGGGTGTCACAAGATTGATCCAGTGGATATAGTGTACTTGGATTTTCGAAAATCTTTAACACGGTCCCTCACCAAAGGCTCTTAAGCAAAGTAAGCAGTCATAGGATAAGAGAAGTCTTTTCATGGATCAGTAACTGGTTAAAAGATAAGAAACAAAAGAGAAATAAATGGTCAGTTTTTCACCATGGAGAGAGGGAAACAGCAGGGACCTCTAAGGATCTGTACTGGGGCCTCTGCTGTTCATCGTATAATTTAATTATCTGGAAAAGGGTGTGAACGCTGAATTGGCAAAGTTTGCAGATGATACAAAATTATTCAAGATAGTTAAGTCCAAAGCTGACTGTGAAGAGTTACAAAGGGATCTCACAAAACTGGGTGACTGGGCAACAAAATGGCAGATGAAATTCCACATTGATAAGTGCAAAGTAATGCATGTTGGAAAAAGTAATCCCAAGTGTACATATATAAAGATGGGTTCTAAATTAGCTGTTACCGTTCAAGAAATATCTTGGAGTCATCGTGGATGCTTCTTTGAACTTCAGGTCCGTGTGCAGCAGCAGTGAAAAAGGCTAACAAAATGTTGGAAACTCTTAGGAAAGGGATAGAAAATAAAAGAAAATATCATAATGTCAATTTCTGAATCCAAGGTGTCCCCACACTTTGAATACTTTGTCCAGTTCTGGTCGTCCCATCTCAAAAAAGGATATAGTGGAACTGGAAAAGAAGCGCAACAAAGATGATCAGGGGTATGGAACGACTTCCAAATGAGGAGAGACTAAAAGGATTAGGGCTGTTCAGCTTAGAAAAGAGACGACTGGAGGGATATGATAGAGGTCTATAAAAACATGAGTGGCGTGGAAAAAGTGAATTGAGAAGTGTAATTTACCCTTTACCACAATACAAAAAAACAGGGGTCATCCTGTGAAATTAATAGGCATCAGATTTAATACAAGAGGAGTTATTCACTTGAAGTATCAGTGGAACAAGTCACTCTTCCTAATGCTTTACAAAAACCCATGATCTAATGAAAACAAGCCATCACTATTCAATACTTTTAGAGAAGGGGTTTCAATTGAGAGGTTTTAGATTCTCCACATTATTAAATATGAACTTGTGTATATTTGAGAGAGGGAGCAGGTGGGAGTGAAAAGTCCCAAACTATGGTGGGGCTTCCACACGTTTCATAGGTGAATAGAGCTCAGAAAGCTTTCTCTAATAATCAGCTTACTCATTTTGTTTAACTTCATCCCATTAATTCCTAGTTACACTTCTTAGAATATATTAAATAATTCCTCTTGAAGCAGAGCAACCAGACCAGATGTAATTTTTGATCCATCACTCTTGGTTCCTTAAGATGTGTGGGTGCACAATCAGTCCTGGAGTTATTAGTAACCCAAAGTCTGTATGCATGCTTCATTAGCAGTAACGACATATTCCATTAGGTCATGGCATGGCTCTCACATGATGCGGCCCGTTCCGGAAATGTGCAATGGGCAGCAAACAGCAAGGACTGATGGAAAAAGACATGACCAGAAAACAGAGGATTAGTAAATGGTCAGTTTTCATCATGGCAAAAGATTAACAGTGGGGTTCCCCAAGGAGGTTCCATCAAGGACTGGTGTTTAGTAGATTTATCAGTGAGCTGGAAAAGGGGGTGATTCATGAGTTGGCAAAGGTTGCACAAAATAATTTAGGTTAATTGAGACTGAGGAAGTGCAGAGTGACTTAATAAAGCTAGGTGAGTAGGCAATATGATTACAGATTAAATTCAGTGTTGCCAAATGTAAGGGATTGTATATTGGAAGGAATAATCTGAACTATTCATGTGCCTTACCAGGATCCAAATTAATGGTAACCTGTCAAGAAAATGACCAAGTATCACTTTGTTCAACTCAATGACAACCTCTGTTCAGTGTGCAGTGATGGTGGTGGGGCAATAAACAAGTGTTAGGATGGATAAAATGGGATAGAAAATAATACTGAACATATTCTAATGCTTTTATACAAGTGGATGGGATGCCCTCACTTGGAATATTGTGTTCAGTTCTGGTCACCCCATCTATATCCTGTCTACGATACAAGCTACTGCCACTCTGCTTCTCCTCTATGGGAGTTCCTAACTTCTGGATTTTGCATATATATAAATTCTTAGTCGCTATAGCTTGCCAAGATGGGTGAAATATTGGCAGCAAGGTATGGTTTCCTTTTAGCACAACAGCTGTAATGTCATACAGTAATTTACATATGTATGTTAAGGGTCTTCATTTTGGAGATGGGTTTTCCATTAGGCAGCTCAGCTCACATTCAGAATGTTGCTGGTGGGAAGTTTCTATTTTTCATGAGTTCAGTGAGTGACACAGGGCAGAATTTTCAGTATCGTCCTTGTCATATACTTCAGAATGGGACTTAGGCAATGAAAGCAGCTCGAACTCTGTTTTCAGCCGGTGCAGTCTGACCAGAAATGCCGAGGGTGCCTAAATCTGAATGTCAACAGTTGGGGGTGGCCAGACTGTGGTCTGGACCTGGAACATTTAAGTTCTATTTTCTCAGTACCTACAAATGGAATGGGTCTCTAAAGCAGGCAGCTGAAGAAGCAGAAAGGTTCCAGTCATGGCTTTTAAATCAGTCTTGGTGGAAGCCTCTTCATCCTGGGGGCTGGCTGGGTTTTTGCATGACACCAGCTAGTTTAGTTCAGGTTTATCTGAAATAAGTAAATAATACTAATTTACTTGGCAGATTTCTACCCAGACTTCTCTTTCCTTTCCCCACCATCCCATCAGGCCTCATTTGGCAGGTTGATGGGTGACAGGAGTGTCGTGCTGGCAAGAGCCAATCTGTGAGTTGTTGAAAGAGAAATCCAATTCCTAGCTTTTAGTGGGAACTTTCAGTCCTGTAGATGGAGTGTAGACCTTGTGCTATGAATACGTGACCAGGGTTTTATGCCTGACTCTGCCACTGATTCACTGTGTGACACATCACAACCTTTCTATTCGTCAGTATCCCCTCTGTAAAATGAAAATATAAACCTGTCATTGTAACATGCTTTGAGATCCTTGGCAGAAAGATGCACTATCAGTGCAAAGTGTTCAGTGACAGCTCTCTGTTGTGCACTGAAAATATGTCCCTCGGTGTAATGTGTGAACAGCTCAGGGTTGGAAGTAGAGAGTGAGAAGAGACAAAGGCGCCCATGCTACATACAAGGTAACCCAGACTTCTTATATGTTACTGAACTGTAGGGCTTTCTCTGGGCTGGTTTGAGAATAAAGACAGAAAAGCTTGGGACAGATGAGAGATCTGTCCAGCTGTCTCCAATAAAGCCTTTGCACAGCTGACAAATAGCCTCTGACTGGGAATAAACCCTTTCCAAAGATGCTCAGATCTAAAACCAAAGAGCATTAGGCTGGAAAAATTAGTTGTTAATCTCACATTTCTGCAAAGAAACAAAGCAATTCCTGCTTTATTGCCCTGACAACATAATGGAGCCCCAGAGGTCCCTGACACAATCAGCCTGAGAGCCGCTAGCACTTACCAGAATTGACTTCAGTTAATCAAATGATTCTGTTAAAAATCCTATGTTCTGTGTTGGTTGCTGGCTGCTGGTCTGGGTCACTGCAAAACAAACTTAGTTCACAATCATTTTGAATGGATGTTTAAGGGAATTCATACCCCAAAGTTAATTTCTGTGGCCTGAAAATGGGGCCTGTGGGCCTACATTGGGCAGGTGCTGGGATCAGTGATATCTGAGAGTAACATCAAATGAAAGAGAGAGAGATTTAGGTGCTGAATTCAGAACCTGGAGCTGGGGGAAAAAGTCAGATCATGGTGGGTCCCATAAGACCAAGAGGGTGGCAAACAAAATGACCCTCTCTCTAGTTCCCCCTGACTAAAATACTTCTTGAGGGAGTTGTAATGTGAATAAATAAGCACATGAGAAGCACAAAGGGTAGAGTCTTTCAGCATATGTCATGTCCTGGGTATTGATTAGTCATGGGCTCTGACCCTAATATTGCAGATTTTTGGCACCAGCAGCATTTGTTCTGGGGCATCAGTTCTACCATTCTTCCTCAGCCACAGTAAAGTAAAAGCCCTTTCCTAATGGCTACTCCATTATGACTGGATTTAGAAATTGGCTGCAATAGTGAAACTGATAGAAGTGGGAAGACTTCTGAGATGACACAACAAGAGGGTCAGTCTAAACTACATGCCAGTAATTAATAGGATTAACTCCATGGACTCCAAGGACAAGTGTACTCTCCTTCCAGGAACTGCAACAAGGTCAAGCAAATCTGTCTTTCTTGGGCACCTTATACCTTCACCTCAAACCTCCAACACATGGTCTACACCCCTGCCAGCACAGTTCCCTCCACACTTTAAAATTAGCGCTCTCTGTTGCTGCCCTTCCTGGGGCCATTTGAAGAGCTCCCTTATCCTCCCACTCTGGAGTGCAATGGGAGCTCCCAATAATTCAAGGATTCTGAAAACGGGTACTGCAAAGAATGACTGAAGAGATCATGGATCCTAAGGATTTGAGGTTGGGGTGCAGGCTTGAAGGCACACCACCAGCTTAGAGAATTGAGTAGTCAACTTCCACTCCTTTCAAGAGAGTATGCTAATCTCTAAGATATTGATAGTCTGATATGGGCCACCTCAGTCTCTCCTGTTGAACCTGTTCCACTTTGGTTAACTACTTAAGATAGAGCAAGGGTGCATGAATGACTGTGTAACCTGGTGATTAAGGTACCCAGGTAGAAGACCCAGCATCCAGTCTTCCCGCTCCAATGACTCTTTATTTATATACAGTAGAACAGATTCTGCAGGAGAGATTGAGCCCCCCACATCAGAATATTCTCTAGCTCAGTAGAGCACACTGCTGAAATATGTGGGAGAGCCCTGCTCAGATCCTTTCTCCCCATCAGGTGGAGGGGGAAAGTGAACCTGGGTCTCCCACATCCCATGTGAGTGATCTCACTCCTGGGCTAAAAGCTATAAGGTGGATGATGGCACCACATCCCCCTCCAGTCAGATTTTAATGGGATCCCAGAGGCCGCCTTTGAGCACACCTACCAGACTAGATCCCATGGGTGAGATAGGCAGAAGAGTACCTATCTCCCACTTCATGGGTCACGCTGGGGTTAGGTGGGAGATTAGGTGTCCAGACACCTAGACTGAGGCAGCAGTGTGCATGCCCAGAGACAGAAACTTTCACACCTAAGGAACTTTTACAGTGGAACTGTGGCTGTGGACTCCGATGGAGTGAGTTAAGGTGCCAGCAGGGTTAGGTGGCAGCTAAGCAGAGGTTTGTGGATTGTAGTAGTGCCTAAAACTGGGACATAGGGGCCTAAATACCTTTGTGGATCTGGGCCTCTGTCCCTTTGCAAATGTTGCAATGCCTTATACTTCCAGTTGCAGTTCCACCCTAACCAATAGCAAAGGGTGAGCAATAGAGAAGGGCACAGTTAATACTGATAAGTGGCCTTACGGAAAATCTGCTTCCATTTTCCTTAGCTGTGGAAGGAGTGGAGGACTGGAGCATCCTTGAAATCTTTCTGGTTTACTTCTGCAAGTAGATGTGATTTATCTCATTCATTTTACAGTGTAGCATCCCAGATGGGTCTCACAGCAGAGAGATTACCTGGTGACTTGTACTGATATTATTTTTACCTTAAGTCTTACCCTTTGCTTTGCCTTCAAGAAGGGTGATATACATAAAGACCGAACAAAAGAGAAGAGGGGAAGTGCATAGGTTCTACAGGGAGGGGCTGTATAGAAAACCCCTAGATAAATAGTCCCCTCTGCTCTGAGTGTGCCCCTAGTGCTTTCCAGGACTTGTGTGTTTATATTGATGAGATGTAGCTGATGTAATATTCACTTGAAGGTTAAATTACTACTAATTAACTTTAATTCAGTCAGCTAATCAATAGAACATCCCTCAGTTCTTCATCTATCCACAGAATTCACACAGCAAATCATTGGCTACACTCTGCTTTCAGATTCATTCCAAGGCAATTCCAAACCAAGACTCATGTTTTCTGTACATCCCAAGTTTCTGTTTTACTCCAGATGGTGGTGACTGGAATTTTGTTGCCTCCCTCCCATGCTTAGTAGTAATCCCTGCTACAAAATGCTTTCTAGAGCAGAGGTTTTCAACTTTTTTTCTTTCTGAGCCCCCCTCCCCAACATGCTATAAAAACTCCACGGCCCACCTGTGCCACAATAACTGGTTTTCTGCATATAAAAACTAGGGCTGGTGTTAGGGGGTAGCAAGCAGGGCAATTGCCTGGGGCCCCATGCCACAGGGCCCCCCACAAAGCTACATTGGTCAGGCTTCAGTCTCGGGTGGCAGGGCTCAGGCACCTGGTCTTCAGCCCCATGCAGTGAGGCTTTGGCTTTCTTGCCTGGGCCCCAGCTAGGGTGACCAGATCACAGGGATGAAATATCGGGACGCGGGGAGGGGCGGAGGGGGGGGGCGGAGCAAAAAAAAAAATCAGTTTCGCAGGGGCGGGGGGCATTAGCAGGCCCCAGCCGTGCCGGGCGCACGTGCTGCCCACCCCAGGGCAAAAGCTGGCCCCGATGCAGAAGGGGCTAGGGATAAAGAGGGCATGGGGGGGGACAAGAAGCAAAGTCCGGGGCTGGCTGCGACGCGGGCGTGCAAGGGGCCAGGGCTGGCACAGCCGAGCCACAGCAGCGGCCAGTTGCCTGAGGGGCTCCAGGCTGGGCAACGGGCAGGAGCCAGGGCTTTTCCCAGCCCTGCAGAGCCTCCCGCCCCCCAGCCCGCTGTGGGCACATGCAGCACGTCCCGCTGCCGGCAGGGAGCCCCGCGCCTCTCCCGCTCGGCTGCGCTCCAGCGGCTCCTTCCCGGCGGGGCGAGCCGCTGGAGCGCAGCCAAGCAAGAGAGGCGCGGGGCTCCCTGGCAGCGGCGGGGAAGTTTATGGGGACCCCGGCTGGCCCCTCGCCCCTGTCCGCCGGCCTCCCTGCCTGGGACAAGTCTCGCCCCCGCAGCCTCTCTTCGCCGCGTGTCTCTGGCGGCCCACGCTGCCCACCTGGGCCAGAGCCAGCCCCGGCTGCTGCCTCCACGGCAGCGGCCGGTCTCCTGAGGGGCTCCCCGGGGCTCCAGGCTGGGCAACGGGCAGGAGCCAGGGCTTTTCCCAGCCCTGCAGAGCCTCCTGCCCCCCAGCCCGCCGTGGGCACATGTGGCACATCCCGCCGCTGGCAGGGAGCCCCGCGCCTCTCCCGCTCGGCTGCGCTCCAGTGGCTCCTTCCCGGCGGGGCCGCGGCAACTTTCCCTTCCCCTCCCACGCTCCTTGTAGTTGCCCGACCCTCCTCCTAACCTCCTCCCTCCATGGAGAGATCCAATGGGGGAAGGAGGGGGCGGAGTCGGGGTGGGGGGGGCGTGAGCGCCGGAGCGGAGGGCAAAATTGCTTTTTTGTCCAGTGTCCCGACCGAACATCAGGACAAAGAAGGAAATATCGGGACTGTCCCGATAAAATCGGGACGTCTGGTCACCCTAGCCCCAGCGAGTCTAATGCTGGCCTGCTTGGAGGCCCCCTGAAATCTGCTCGAGACCCCTTAGTAGGCCCCAGTCCTCTGGTTGAGAGCCACTGTTCTAGAGGCTCCAGTCTACATCTCTTAGCTCTTCAAGTGTCCTATGATCCTGGGCATGTGGTGAAACATCAAGCAGATCTGGAGGTGTTGTCTCTAAATGGATTTAACTACCCAAACCCTGTTTATTGAATAAAATTTGTGACCTGACTGGGAGGAAAAAAACAATGAGTCTCATGTCCTGCAAGAAACAAAGTGGTTTTTTTTAACCAATTGGAAAAAAGACAAAGCCAAAATCACACAAGGAATTATCTGTTGCACTGATTTTATGGATGACTTGTTCTTGTGCTATTTCTTCTGGCCATAGGTAAAGACCTAGTTATCATCAGCATTTATCAGGTACACCATTTTAGTGTAACGGTTTTAAAGTAGGATAGAGACCCTTTTTCATCTGATTCAGACAATAACTCATTGATTCCAAGAGGGCCTTTGTCCTGTAATTATTTAGTACACAATTTAATGTCATTAAACATCTTTGAGTGGACAGAATTGCTCTAAAAGCCTTAGCTCCAGAGCTCTAATATTAGTCTCTTGGCATCCATCCCTGTGTATGAAAAGCAGTCAGTTTGTTTACCAGGAATTCAGACTCACATTACAGGGGGAATTAGCAGCAAGCTATTAGTCTGATTCATGCACTTAACAATTACTGATCATCTCCTCCTAGTCTGTGGGTAATGGAAGTGATCAGCTGCAAATGGAAAGGATGTGGGGCTATTTTCATGCAGGCATTGGGGACAAAGCACTGTACAGTGTGACCTCTGCTAACCCTGGGGTTTGCAAAAAACCCAAACAGCAAATCACTTCCTGGAGAAGAACTAAGTAACCTATAAGAAGAGCTTCCATTAGAGACAAAACTAAGCTCAGACTCAGAGTCTATCAATTGAACAAAAGTTCCACCCTTGAGTCCCAGAGGCAAAAGTAATTAGCTACTGATTATATTTACCACTCTCTGCTTCTGCATGGGAAGTAAGAGCAGGATAACACCTATTTGTTCCTCTGCAGAAATTTTGATTGTCCCTTGGGAGTCCAGCTGTGGGGTGACCACTTTGGCCCAGATTCTTAAATTTATTTAGGTTCCTAATTTCCATGGATTTCATTGGAAGTTTGGAACCTAAATACCTTTGAGGAGCTGGGCCTCTGTTCCTAGAGCAGTCTTCAAAGGGCTGTTCTCAGAATACATAGATTCTGCAGGGATTACTCTGAAAGATCCCTTCCTTTCTAGCAGCTTTGTAGTTGCTTGTTGTTTTTAGGTTTTGCTAGTGAGGGGAGGCCCTTCATCTCTTCCCTGAATCTTAAAGCTGCAATGTTATCCCACCTGTCTCAAATTCTCTGACACTGTCAGCATGTTTCAAGTGTGGGGAGAGAACATAAAAATCGGGATTTATTGTCTGAACTGAAGTTTAGCTTCAGTTGCTTTTTCATATCCATATGATGCTGATCCTGGCTATTGTTTAAAGAGAAATTACAGTCACGTATAGCTTGCGTTGATACTCCTGTGTGATCAAATGGATTGAGCACAGGTTTAATAATCTAGGGCTTCCAAATAGCAGGCCCATCTCTGGCACCAACTCACTGTATGGCTTATGTCTCTGTCTGTTTCCTCACCTTTAAAATTGGAATAACAGCGTACCTAACTCACAGGGTGATTGTGAGGCGTACCGTATGTGAAGAGAGAGAGAAACAGTATTTATAAGTAAATATTAAATTAAACCACATTAAGGGAATTTTTAAAAAGCTTTTAGAAATCTCCGGCACTGCTTCATCTCCATGACTGATGCTGGGGTGGCTATCAGTGACAGCTGCCATTGCCCTGAGACTTCCTTGCAGGATCTCCTGTCTGATGCTGTAGGTTCCTTTACCTCGATCGTCCCCATGGTACTTGAGTGGAGCAGGACATAGGGAATGAATGCAAAGGAAACCAACAGACTTTCAGAGTTGGAAGGTAAAATTTTCTTTACTATAGATATTTTGGGTTTATCTTACATTTAAAAAAATTAATAGAATTTACATTATAACATCTTAGAAAGCTTCCTCCTTTCTCTGCATTTGATGTTAATCCTGTGCTAGGACTGGCAGAATGGAGAGTTTCTATTAAATTGTTATTCTTGCAATTATATTTAAGACACATTATGGTATCTTTAATGATCTCTATTGCACTGCCCTTTTCATTTAAGCAGGAGTCAGAGTTGTGCTAACTCCATATGTAGTCAAGAGATGGCGCCAGATTCTGATCAGTTACATCTGAGTAAATCTGGAATTATGCCAGTGACATCAGAGAACTAATCAGGAGTCAACCTCATGACTGTGTCACTGCAACTTCTACTAAAATAAGACACTTTAAAAGCTTATGGGACATTCTTATCTATCTTAAATGATTAAACAGTAATTGAATCAGGGTTAGTCGCTGAAAATCGGGTTAAGTAAGAAACATTTACTCTACAACTTTGAACATAAATCTGATTTACTTTTATGCAAATAGCTCTATGTACATGTGGATGTGAATGTACAGGTGTGTAGAGAAGTAGGGTTGTGTGCACACATGCAGGTGAATAGATGTGAGAGGCAGGGGTGTGTATGGAGGTAAATACAAGGAGAGAGAATATTGAAGCAAAAAACGCCAGTTGGGATTTCTCTAAGTTTTTGATTAAAGCAGGATTTATTTAACTTTGAAGCACCTGCCCCAGTATGAGCCAAGCATTGGTCCTGGATGTTCAGGACATGAGTTTGCAGTCTCAATCAGTGAGCCAGCCATTGGAGATGGAAGGCTAGAGTCCCAGTGGCACACTGTATATAACAAACAAAATGACAACTCTGTTTATAGTGTTGGCTCTAAGCTGCCCAGATCAAACCAAACACCTGCCTTTGTGAGAGCACTGTGCATCGGAGATAGCAGGGAAGTGGAATTTGGGAAAGCATATAGGTCTAGATCCAAAAATGGATTTAGGTACCTAACTCCCATTGATTTAGGTACCTAAATACCTTTGAGGGTCCAGTCCATAATGCTGAGGAGAGAGGGGGATGACTACTATGGGGAACACATCATGTAGGGGCTGGAAAAGAGGATACAGAGTACTCAGGGAACATTGCATAGGGGCTTGCTAGCCCCACATTCCTCTGAACTCCTGGCATCTGTTTTATGCATGCTGTGGGGCACTGGGACAGCAATCTCTTCTCCTCCCACCACCAATCTTTGGAGATGGCAACTCCTGCTATATTGTAATAAGGAAGTTTCCAGGGAACTGCCAGCCCCAGCATGTCAGTGTCCAACCAGTGCATGGCCAAATGGAGCCCAGGGAATCCTATAACATGGCCTTCCTCAGCTTGATAATGGAAGTGTAGGAAGCACATGGGGGTCCATGCTCCCTCTTGATCCAAACAGCCAGGTGCCAGTGCTAGTGGGACATCTTGTCATCTGTAGATCAGCCCTCTCTGTTAATGATGGCAGTGGCTGTGACCTTCTCCAATGTGTGGAAATTAGGTGCAGCCCCTCTGCTGGGCAGTGTGGTGTCCCTGCTTCTTGCAGCAGCAGGAAGAAAGTAATGCCTCAGTGAGTGGGCACAGAGAAGACTGGGATTCAAAGTGGAAATATTACCATTACTGAAGGACCGTTCAGAGGTGCAGCGGAGAGACATAATTTGTGCATCCTGACAGGGCCGCCTGGGGGGGGCAAGTGGGGCAGTTTGCCCCTGGCCCCGCAGGGGCCTCCATGAGAATATAGTATTCTATAGTATTGCAACTTTTTTTTATGGAAGGGGCTCCCAAAATTGCTTTGCCTCAGGCCCCCTGAATCCTGGGCGGCCCTGCATCCAGAGATGAGGGATGCTGTGGTACTCAGGCATCTGGCAAGTGACACAACACAAGATTCCCTTCCTGAGGGACAGGAAGGAATGGAACACAGGGATCAGTAGAGACATCTGACAGCTGCACATCCATTCCAGGAGCATAACATTTGCCCAGCTTCATTGTTTCTTCCAAAGCCACACACCACCTGTGTGCAGAGGAGCTGCTCCGAGTTGGTCTGCCAGCTCTCCTGAAAACATAAGCTTCTCTGATAAGGCAGTTCTTTCATACAATTGATTGTGGACTATTAACCTGCACTCAGAAATCAATATTCACTTGAACACCACATTTTTACAGGCCACTGCAGCGCAACAGAATAGCAGTTACACAACACACATGTTTACACCCAGAATAAATAGGTCATAAAATGGAACCTGACAGAGAGGAGGGAGACTGTGGAGGGGGCAAAGGGGTATGTGAAGGGACACTAGGTCACTGCAGCTGTCTGAGGTCTCTGCACTGCAAATCAGCACAGTATGTCCCTAGGGAGCTGTGGTGGGTACAGCTGAACAAGCCTGCATGCTTTCTCCTAGAAGTCCTAGAAAAGCATGGGCTAGCCAGGCAGTGTCATGGAACGCTGGACAAGGTTTAATGGGACTGAGTGAAGAAATCGAGCTGAAATCCAAGGCTACATCTCTTGCTAGCACTAAGAGTGGAAGATATGGATGGCTGAAAGGGACAAGAAACAAGAGTAGAGGCCAGAGCCCAGCTTCTTTGCTTTGGCTTTGGGGCGGTTTTCTTTTACAGGCTTAAAATAATGGATTTGAAAAATGATCAAAAGGATCCTGACCAGAACCCAGAGCTGGTATTTACAGAGTGTCTGGGTCAGTTTGCCCTGCTCTGCTCTCAGGATACCATAGAGGTAGGTCTCTGCCCCCTGGGGCACCAGTCTGGTGCTTTCTGCTCTAGAGGAAAAGCACCAATTGGCCAGGTGGAGGAGTGCTGCAGGTACCTGCAGGAGCCTCTCCTTCTCCTTCATTCAAAAGGCAAACGCTGTTTGGACAGAATTTTGACTAGCTTTGTGTTTACAAACAAACAAAATAGTGCCCTAAAGTCTCCCAGCGGGCTACTCTTCCTCTTGCAGTGCTAGGAGGGGGGGAGAAGATAGTGTTGGACAACCAGCCCCTGCAGTTCTAACTGCCGAAGGAGCTGAGTGAAATGACTCACTCCTAGGAGAAGGATGCAGGCCTTCCTGTTCTGGGGTGAGACTATTCAGTTCCTCTTCTCTGGAGGCCTTCAGTTCCCGAAGGGTGAGTTAGTAGGTCAATATCTGGGTGCAGAGTGAGGAGAATTATGTGGAAGGGACAAATGCCTGTTGTGTCAAGTTAAGGTGGGCTGAGCAGGAGCAACAATAGCAGCAGGGCCATTGGGGGCCAGGAAACCCCAGCTCCAGAATACACCGAGGAGGCCATGGGCATGCTGTTGTATTCAGAGATGTCTGGCCATGTCTTTGTCTCGGTGACCTGGGAAGGGAAAGGGAGAAATTAATTCAAATTGGATCGAGTTCACTCCGGCCCCTGGCTGCAGGATCTCCCATTCTGAGATTAGCACTGAGGATTTGGGAACCTACCATGCCAAGTAACATGGCTCTCGCCCCTACACACTGGCTCCTCTGCTAACCTCTGGGACAGAGCAACTAGAATAGTGATGGGGAGAGGCTCTGATACATGCACAGCTCCCTCCTTCAGGTGCCCAGAGCTGCTTGTTTCTCTGATGCTAGTTGTGAAGGTAGAAAAGGAATTCATACCTGGCACATTTCTGAAGCAAGGGAAGTGTTGGTGCTGTCCCCCTGGAAGCTCAGGGAAGGCATGTAAAACAATCCTTCCTGCCCCTCCAGAGTTGCCTGGCTCAGATGCATCTGAGACTGAATTGTATTTTCTGCAGGTAGAAGTCAAACAAACATCTAAGAAGGTGCTTTCCTCATTCGCTCCCCTTGGAACATAGCCCTCCCCCGACAGGCTATGTTGGGAAGCTCACATGTTGGGGCTTTTAAGGGTGATTTTGCTTTGGGGAGTGTAAATACTGTATGCAATGGCATATTACTGTGGGGGGTGTATGTGTGGTTGGATAAAGTACCACAGAACAGATGCAGGGACCAATCTCACATGGTATCTGGGGTGCAATGGATTGGTCTGAATGGGGTTTTTCCACCTCTACTTTCTGTCATCCTCTGGGGGTGTGTCTGTGTCTGAGGTGGGCCGTGTGAGTGGGCTGAGCTGTTCTAATGGTGGGAGATTTCTCTATATCGTAGCTTAGCTCAGTGGTTGAGCGCATGCTTTGCATAGATGAGGCCACGAGTTCAATACATAGAAAATACATTAATATTAAACAATTATATAGTGATGCTGGTTTCTTTATTTGATGCCCTTTGGAAGCTTTTACAGTCAGAAAATATTTAAATATTACTAAAGCCCATTGCTGGGATGCCAGAGATGGATAAAGGGAATAGGGGCTCTGGACACAGCTACCACTCACAGCTGGGTTTCACCCAATCTCAGCCAGCAGGATCTGAGAGCTGCTGCTGGCCCAGTGATGTGGTCCGTGCCAAGCTGTGATGGGTCAAATTACTATTTATTTTTTGAGCACCCAGGACTGTACTAAGTGTCTCACAGAGACACCTGGAATCCCAGGCTCTGTCCAGCAAATGAGGGTCAGAGGTAAGGGAAGGTGAGGAAGGACAAGATGATGGCAGTGAGATCATGTGGTTATTCAGTAAGCCATGGATATAGTGTGATGCTGGTTTTCTCTCTTAACCTCTCCTACCCCCTCACTTATTATAGGTGAGACTGCAGAAGTGAGTCTCTGGGTGGGGCTGAATGTGTCTAGAGAAATGACTTTGTGAACAGATCTGGGGTTAAGGTGTAATGTGGAAGAAAGTTCAGAGATGCCTGTAAGAGCAGAGAAAGGGAGTATCTAGGCTGATGCTAGTAGTGGAATAGAGAGGGTAGGGAAATGCCAAAGGAGAGCAGGTTGGAGCTGTAGGCAGGAGCTGTGTGATGTAGGACCTGGAAAGCAACAAGAGGTTTGAACTTAATTATGCTGAATCTGTGTCCCAAGTTGCTTGTTGTATAGCACTTACTGAGGAATTTGTTGCTAACGAACATGCTGCGTATCTGGTCACACTCCTCCTGCTGGTTGCCACTGTTCTCGCAGGTACACCATAGCGAAACCTTCGTGCTGGAGTTACCAACATAGTTTGGTGTCATGGCTGTACCTGTCCCCAGTCCCCAAGAAATGAGAATCAGGATTTGTTTGTATGAAAGCGTTCAGGTGGGCTGGGAGCAGTAACCCTCTGAGCCAGTGAGTAGTACCAGCTACTGCCTCTGACTAGGGCATCACACCATGGCCTTCACACTCGTGCTCTGTGCCTCTGGAGTCCCCTGGACACGCCGCAGGCTAGGGAGGCCCATTCTCTGGGCAGTTTCTATGTACTGTAGCTAAATGATGTTTGCATGTATTACTTTCAATGCATCACAAATTATCATTAAACATAAATGTGCCGAGGCACATCTGCCCAGGGAGGAGCTGGGGGGCAGGGAGCCCTCTGCGCCGAGGCGCGTGCAGTCTGGGGGGCAGGGAGCTCTCTGCGCTGAGCCGCGTGCTGTCTTGGGTACTTGAGAAGTCGGGTGCAAGAGGGGCCAGGGAGCCTGCTGCACCCCACCCAAGTGGTCCTAACAATGAAGCACACTGATTACTGCCTATGGGAAGAAAGCTGTAAATGAGAAGATATGCAGCCGAGTGCAGAGACACTTCTGCCCCTCTCCAGAAACAGAAGCACTGACATGTGGCAGTCATAGGCCCTTCTGCCATAACTTCCAGTTACCCCTGCCAACAAACGGATGGCCTACGGGCTGTTCCCAGATAAACATTGTGCAGATGCAGCCTGGCTATGCGATACAGTTCAGTGACCAAGTTAATACAATGAAGACTTTACAAACAAACAAGGATAGTCTGGAAATGCAGTTAAAGTGCCCACTCATCCCTGGCCTATACAGCTTCATTGTTAGCAGATTCATGTCTATTACAGCTGTCACAGGGAGTGAACCTTGGGATGCTGTGCCAGTTTGGCCACAACCAGCTGTGACTGGGGACATCTTAAATCCCATGAATTTGGCAGTGTCCCTGTGGCCTCTATGAAGGCTTTTGTTGGATATGTCACCAACAATGTCCCATCAGGGTGCAGGCAGCCAAACCATGAGGGAATACAGGGTTTAAGGTGTCTGCAACCAGGACCCCTGAGAATGGATGTTCATGTGAATAGTAAAAGGATAAAATGGCCAGTGGCTGGAGTGTCAGGAGTGTCTATCTCACACAGGTGGGCAGGACTCTGCTCTCAGGCACTGCAGGATAAGCACCTTTATAAGAAGCAAGATAGATTTGGTATGTAAATTACGTGTAAGAGACATGGGGGTGATGCTGCTATCTTGTCAATGGAGGGAGAATTGGAGAATATATAGTCTCTGGCCTTGTAGGTGGCATAGGTGTTATGGATGCTAACTGAATTCCTCTTTAGGCTCTGTCTGCACTGGGGAAGGGAAAACACCAACATGGGCCAGGCTCAAGTGTCTTCAATACCATGACCTTAAGCTCAGATAAGATCAGGGCATGGACCTCGCCAGTCCTCAGCTCCATACACCTTCAGGCACACCCTCTTGTCACTCCCCCCATCCCCATGTATGCCTGAGAGCATGCTCCTCATCAAGCCTTCTTATGTCCTCCTTTAGTCACCACTTACCAATCATCCCCATGTAAGCCTTCAGGCACGCAGCATGGTTGTGCTGTGAACAGCCATCTGGGGACATGCCTGCAGGCTGACAGTTCTGTTGAAAATCAGCCAGTCGGGATCTGTAGGAAGAAGAAGAAGAAGAGCATCAGAGTCAGGACTGCTCTTTTCACTGGGCTAATGCCCCTTGCTGACAGACCTACTTGCAGATATGGTCTTTGATACAGGAGTCCAAGAGAAGGAGGCAGTTGGGTTTGATGCTGTCTTGGAAGGAGCACTCAGGGACAATGGTTTTCCGGCGTCGCTCCCCACAGAGCTCATCTTGACATGGACAGAACAGGAGCCTCTTGGTGAAATCCTCAGGGACCTTCTCAAAGAACTGTCGTAGCCTTTTGTGGCACTTACGCTGGTCACAGGTGCCTCCAGACTCTGCCCCGTTGGTGCAGCTGGAGGCATAATATGTGCGCAGATGGACACATTTCTTATTCAGGCTGCAGAAGTGAGTTGCTTTCAGGCAGGCATTTGCGCTGTCCCCTGCTAGATGTGAACCTGAAAAGCCAACAGAAACCCAGGGACAGTAAATCCCAGAGGAGATTTCAGGTGTGAGTAGGAGGAGCTGCAGGGTCCTGCAGCCCCTGGAAGAGGGCAGGCTACCATCCCGTTACACTGCAATTTAGTGATCACTCAGCAGGGATTCATGGGAAAACGGGAAGGGCATCAGGCAAGCTGACTCTGCTCTGTGCTAGTGTGCTTCAGGCCTAGTCCCAGGGGGTGAGGACACCTGAACGAGCCTTGCTCTTTGGAATGTGGTTTGCAGGGGCGGGGGGGCGAGGAGTGTTTGTGCTTCACAGGCTCACACCTATGTCTGTTATGGCTCACTCGCTGCCTTATGGAGCAGGAGGAGTTACTCCCTTTCCTCTGATTGCTGGGGAACAGTGTCTGAAAACAGCATTTAAACCTGGTTCTGGGCCCAGTGAACAGTTTTCAAACATTTGTCCTGCTAGTGAAGAGGACAGTGATAAGAGGAAAAGATTATGTCTAAGGTTATGTAAAGTGGTGGTGAACTCCAGCTGAACATAAAGGTCTATGAAAAGAGTTCAGGGCTTTGTTGGCAACAATGACAAAAAAGTTAATGATGTATCTTTCATGAGATTGATTCCATTCCATTATTTGAACAAATAAAAGAATTGCTCAATGAAATAAAGCCATATCCTGACACACACTCCTTTTGAGGACAGCAACGAAAGATATGTATGATGTAAAGAGCAGTAAACTGAATGGCACATATGTTGGTTTCTGCCACTGACATTCTAGCAGTTGACTGGAAAAAATTGTGAACCACCATAAGTAACATACATTGTAAAATTATCCCCCTATTCATAAATATTCCTAATTGTTCTTAGTTAAGTTTACAAACTAGAAGGCAACTCAGGGAACACTAGACATAAGAGTGGCCATACTGGGTTCATCTAGCCCAGTATCCTATCTTCCAATAGTGGCCAACGCCAGGTTTCCCAGAGGGAATGAACAGAACAGGGAGTCAAGTGATCCATCCCGTCGCCCATTCCCAGCTTCTGGTTAACAGAGGCTAGGGACACCATCCCTGCCCATCCTGGCTAATAGCCATTGATGGATCTATCCTCCTGATATGGGCAAGCCATAGGAGGTACTAAATCAGAGGTGGGTGCTTTTTTAGTAATGTATCTTTTCTTGTTAGTTGGGATGTCTTATAGAGAAATTGAGGTGCAGAAAATATCAAAGCATAGGGAAGATTTTTTTCTGACTGGTAATGCTTTTTGGAATAAGTGGATATTGACCAATGAAGAGGGAATCTCACCTGTATATTAACTAAACTTTTGATTTTTCTAAACAAGCTAAATGAAAATAAAAATAATGGAGAAAATGCCAATATTTATTGTATCTTAATAGTTTAAAAAAAATCTGGATTAGTTACAAAATGGAAATTGTTAGACTTGTTTCCTTGTTGGGCTTTCCTTGATGCATTTCACTCTTCTGACTCTCTCCCTTTAATCTTTCCTAACCAGTTACCTTTTGGATAGCTTCACTTACATGCAGTGCGATCTACGGATCCACCCCACTCTCTGGCATGCTGACACCAAAAGCTCCACCTGTCCATCTCAGGTCCTCTGGAGCCAATATTCCACTGACCAGTTTTAATGGGGGTATTACCTCAAAATATTTTTCCTCTTAATAATCTTCAGCCCAGTAGGTGGCCCCTGAGAAAGGAAGAAAAAGGGGGAAATGTGTACCTGTCATGATCCCTACCTGAAACCAAAGCTGCCAGCTTGTTGTAGTTGATCTTCCAGGGTTCTTCATTTGCTGGATCCTCATAAGGAGAAGTCTCCAAATTGAAATAACCTAGGCAAGGTGAGACACACATTCAGAGAGGGGGGGGGGGGAAACACACTGGAACCAGTTTCTCCTTTTAGAGAGACTTTCATGCACGCACAAAACATATCTGGTTGTACCCACAGGACTGGAGTTCATCCAGAAACGTACTGCTTTACTCAAGAACCAGGCAGAGCCAGCAAGAGCAAACCATGGCCCCAGACCTATCAGAGATACTGGTGTGTTACTAAGCAGCTTTGACATAGGAGTCATTCATTGGCTTCTCTGCATCCAGGATTAGATCTAGTTTTCATTTGTTCCTTTTCAGTCTCAGCATTCATGAGGATATGTGCACTGTCTCCTTACAATGATAGCAGGGCAGGGGAAAGTTTTAGGCAGAAGCTTTTGACAGTAAAGCAGTGACACAGCAGCTTTCAGGATAACATTGTTTTCTCATTTTAATTAATCCCTTGCTCACTGCTGGACAAAAGCAACTTTCTGTTTCTTTAGGTTGCAGCATAACCTCCCTTCTCACCCCGCCCCTCTCTCTGACCCTCTGTAGTCCTGTTGGTTAGCCTGAGGGTCCAGCCCCAGAATTGTTTCGTGAACATAAACTCACCACCTCATGTCATAAGTTTTAAACCAAATATAAAATCTGTGTCCAAACTTTTTATTCTATTAATTTCTTAAACATGTATTGTAAAGCACCAGTGACTCCTCTTCCCCAGGAGGTGGGAGTCCGTGTGATGTGATTGTCCAGCAACCATCTCCAGGATTGGAGAGTGAGCTGTGGCAGAATTCTCCACTGAGCCCCTCTCCTGCCCTTGTTGGGGTGTGTATTCATAGTACATAGGTTTGTGGAATTACTAGATAACGTATAAACAATGATTCCATCTCACCATGTGTGAAGCTGGAGTGAACAGTCCAGTAGATGCGCAGGCAGTGCTTCTGTCTCCTCATGCGGCGGTGACACTTGCAGTGCAGTAAAGGGCTGCTTCTGAGGTCTAGCTTTGCATCCCGGCACCTTGCTCTGGCATCAGGACTCAGCAGGAGGAAACGTGTCTTATCAAGGGAGCAGTTTTCCAGAGCTCGGTAGGTGGCATTGCAGGCAGGGTCCATCAGGCAAATCTTCTCAGCTGCTATGCAGTCTCTTGGCAGAGCAAGGAGGCCTCCTATTCAAGTAGGAAAACAATGGTAGGGCTTCATTCATGGAGAGAGCCACACAACAACTGTTTCAGTACCATCACTGCAGACTTTCTGTCCTATCTCAGCAAGAACATCTCTGCAAAGGCAGATGTGGGAAAGTTTATTTGATCTGGGTGAGATGGAATCCTCTACCCTTGGTGTAGGACAGGTGGGGAACAAGAGCTCCCTCCCTTTAGAAATGAGAGGAAGGACATCAACAGGAACTCACATTGGTGCAAAGGGATAGCAAGAGATTATATACAAAGCCATTTGCCAGCTTTTTAAAAAAAAACTCCTATGGATGGCTTGCAATCTTCCAAACCTGATCAGGATCAGGGCTGTTCTGTACTTACATGGGACAGGAGATCCCCAAGGAAAACTCAGGTGCTGCAGGGAGTAGTGTGAGGAGTTCTCCTCTCTGAGTCAGCAGTGAGCCCAGTGCCCCAGCATGGTGCTTAGAGTGCTGTGCTTCTGGGAGTGGTGTGTAAGGGGGCTCATCCCCTCTGAGTCTGTGCTATCCCTACTGACACAGCCTGGAACTAGGTATTAAGACTTGCATTTAAAAAGCCATTTGCAGTACAGAACAACAACTATATTGAACCTACGACACTTATGAACAATGCTACATATTCTTATGGTAATAAATGGTACCCTTAATATTAACTAGAGATATATCAGTATATATACATTTTTTGTATAGGACACTTGTAATATATCTGTCTTCCTATAATGGATGTTAATTGAAATTATTGAATTAACAATGTAGGAGTCTTTGAAACTTGGCAACTTTAGGGCTCTTCCACTTAGAGAGGTATTATTTGAAGTCCCTTCCATCTGTTGGTGTTTTTCTTCTGGAGATTTTTGTGCAGGTTGATTAACTGGCACTGTATTTGCCTCCTTCTCAGGGTCACTTGTGGGAATTCATTACACTGTCATTGTCAGTTTCTACTGTAGCTCCTGTGTGAATCTAAGTGGGCCATCTCTTGAGGACAATTGTTCCTTGGTTGTTCTTAGGATACAAGGGTTGTGGCGGTAGAGTTGTCCTTGTACTTCTACCATGTATAGCCTTGGTGCTGCTCTTTGGATACCTGTCCTGGCCCTCCATCTTATCTTTGTCATTAGGGTGCTGGTTGTACTGTCTCGAGTTCAGGAAGATCTTTGGCACCTCTCATACTATTTGCTGTCACCACTGTTTCATTTGTTCTGTCACCTTTTCCACTGTTGCTGGCTTCAAAAGTTTATTTGCTGTAGGCAGTAGAGTCTGGTTGCATGACATGTGACGCCGTGCTGGACTGCTGCCCATGCCTTCTAATTTTTCTAGTCATGCTGCCCATGAGTCGCTATCATTCTGCTATGCCTTTTTAGTAGTTTCTTGGCAATTGCGACAGCTGATTCTGCTTTGCCATTAGCCTAGCAGTGATGTAGAGAAAATGTGATGTTGTAAGCTCTTAGGTGCAGTGACTGTCTCTCACTATATCTGTGTACCACCATGCCTAGCAGAATGGGGCTTTGATTTTGGTTGGGATCTCGAGATATTACCATAATACAAATGACAAATATGTTCAAAATCTGATGCTGCTGAAAACAATGTAAATTCCCAACAGCCAAACTGGGTTCCAATATCTGTAATAACTTCTGGAAGGGGCAAGAAACCCCACCGTAGGCAGATGTGGGGATAATCTGACTCATATTTCCTAACAGCTAGACATTGGTATAAACTCTGCAGCATGAGATTTTATATTCCTTCTAATTTTTTTTTATATTTTATTAAACTCTGGGTGTTCTTGTTATTCATATCAATGTCCAGTGAAGTGATGTGGGTAACCTTCACTTTTGAGATTCCTTGATTCTTATATATAATTGATGCACAAACAATAATTAATCAAATATTAGGTCAAAAGGACAGGTGTTTTATTCTCTCCCTCATTCCACCTCCTGCTATGTGTTTATGAAATTACAGACTGTTGTGATTATGGTGCCACAAATGCGGCATTCAGTCTTCTCCCCCAGATTATGCTGAAGAAAACAATGGTATGGGAGCAGGAAACCCTTTCTTTAATAAACACAAACACAGTTGAGAATTATCCAAAGAGGGACAGAAATCCACAAACAACACATGGCAATCAAATGGATTGCATTGTAAGCACCATCAAAAAGTCTTCCCCATATGACAGTGTTGTTGTAGCTGTGTCGGTCCCAGGATATTAGAGAGACAAGGTAGATAATACCTTTTATAGGACCAACTTCTGTTGGTCAGAGAGACAAGCTTTCAAGTGTACAGAGCTCTCATCAGCAGAAGTTGGTCCAATAAAAGATATTATCTCACCCACCCAGAACACCTGCTAGCTATTGGTTTGGCTACCAGCAAAATAGATTGTTTGAGAACATGTGGCACTAGTGGTGATGTTGCAGGTCCCAGTGACTCTTGAAAAGAGGCTGCAGCCACCTCCACCGTCTGTTGTCTCCTCTCAGATCTGCCTCTTCCTCTTGTCTTGGCGGTAGTAGTGGGACTAGGAAGTGTCTCTTTCTCCCAGACCTGGCTCCTCAGGGGCCAGCTTTCAGACCTATGAGGAGTCTTTTTACTTTGAAAAAAGCAACAGAGAGTCCTGTGGCACCTTTAAGACTAACAGATGTATTGGAGCATAAGCTTTTGTGGGTGAATACCTACTTAGTCTATAAGGTGCCACAGGACTCTCTGTTGCTTTTTACAGATCCAGACTAACACGGCTACCCCTCTGTTGCTTTTTACTTTGACAGGTTTCAGAGTAGCAGCCGTGTTAGTCTGTGTCCGCAAAAAGAACAGGAGTACTTGTGGCACCTTAGAGACTAATAAATTTATTAGAGCATAAGCTTTCGTGGGCTACAACCCACTTCTTTGGATGCATATAGAGTGGAGCATATATAGTAAGCGTCCTTATCAGTGCTACAACTTCGCTACAAAAAGGGAATGAATGTCTGGGTTGCTCTGCTGTCCATCGGCCACGAAACACCTGCTCAGAGCGCCTGATAATACAGTCCAGCCTTTCTGCTCTTTGGCACCGAAAACTTCGTCCTGGCGATAACTGCAAGTGACCAGCATGGAGCAGCACATCCCGACCGAAACTCTTCCCCGTCGCTTCCGCAAACAGATACAGAGCCTGCCCCACTCTCGGGTTTGGGACCGAATTCACTCCTTTGGCCGAAACCACAGCTCGTGCGAACACGGTTACGGCGAGTTATGGTGCTTACATGGATCGGGAACCTTAGAGCAGTTCCGCGCCACGGCGCTGGGACACGTTACCGACACTGGGTTCAAACCAGGATAGTTAACCCGGTCTAAAAACTCTCCCTAGACAAGTCGCGAGCCCCGCGGGAGCGTTTCTGGTGCTGGCTTCGGGCAGCGCTGGGACCCCCTCGCCCTTTGCTTATCCGTGCACAACAAAGCGCCATCGCTTCCAGACCCGGCAGCCCCAACGCGCGCTCCGCTCCCGCGCAGCCGTCCGCGCTCACCCGCGCTCGCTGCGCCGCCCGAGGCTGCGCCGAGCCCCTGGGCTGCAAAGCAGCGGGGCGGCCAGGGCCCCTAGGAGCCGGGCCCAGCACAGCCCGGGGCAGGGGCCGGGGCCGGGGCCGGGGGAGAGTCCCTCCCACACCCCGGGCTCCAGGCGGCCAGGAGCCCCGGAGCCCGGGCGGGGGAGAGGCAAATCGCAGCCGGAGCCGCTCGGCTCTGCCACGCTCCGCTGCCCGCGGCTCGGCGCTGGCTCCGCGCCGGGAGTCGGTAAGTTCCCGGACCGCCTGCCCCTGTCCCCGCGGAGCCCCAGCCCGGCGAGTCCCCGGCAGTTACCGGCTCGGCAGAGGAGCAGCCCCAGCAGCAGAGGGAGCCGCATGCTGGAGCCGGGCAGGCGCGGAAGGTCCCTCCGGGCGCTCACATGCTCCTCCCGGCCGGGGCTCGGCTCCGCTGGGCAGGCGGCTCCCGGCTCTGCGCTGTCCGAGCGCTGAGCGGGGACTGGGCTGCGCTGCGCTGCGCTCCCCCACTGACTGCAGCCTCCGCCCCCAGCCTCGGCGGGCTCTGCCCCCTCCCCACGCACTGGCCAGCCAGCCAGCCCTCTCCCAGCCAGCCAGCCAGCCCTCGCCCCACGCACTGGCCAGCCAGCCAGCCCCCTCCCCACGCACTGGCCAGCCAGCCAGCCCTCTCCCAGCTTCCAGCCAGCCAGCCCCCTCCCCACGCACTGGCCAGCCAGCCAGCCCTCTCCCAGCCTCCAGCCAGCCCGCCCCCAGCCTCCAGCCAGCCAGCCCCCTCCCCACGCACTGGCCAGCCGGCCAGCCCTCCCCTAGCCAGCCAGCCCTCGCCCCAGCCTCCCTGCTGTGGGGGACCGCACGTGTGCAGCCTTGGCTGGGGCGCTGTTCTGCGCCTGGGATTTTCTACCCGTGTCTGTGGAGCTGCATGTGTCAGGTCTGGCCCGCTGGATGGGCGAGGGGCTCTGAGACAGAAACCCGGCCCTCAGCAACGTAACGGGCCCAGGAAACAGGTCCAACACCTGTGCCCAGCGCAGCTCCGTGTTCTGCCTCTCACTCAGTACCACACTTCCATCAGCATCTGAAGTGAGGTTCTTACCCACGAAAGCTTATGCTCCCAGTACTTCTGTTAGTCTCAAAGGTGCCACAGGACCCTCTGTTGCTTTTTACAGATTCAGACTAACACGGCTACCCCTCTGATACTTCCATCAGATTGGGGATAAGGAAGTGCAGGCGGGCAGGGATGGGTCCCACACCCAGAATGGGTCTGCCCTGCTGGAGAGCACCGCTCACCCAAGTGTGATTAAAGAGAGAGAAAAAAGTCACTGGGGTGAAACAGACTTTTGGGTCTGGGGGCGGGCGGGTTGAGGGGGAGTTGTGAGAAGACAAGAACTGGGAATGGGGCTGGTAGTCAAGGTAGTGAAGAGCCCAAGGTACTGCTTGATTCTCACTCTGCTTCCAGCCTATTGGTGGAAATTATTTGTAATAAAGGTAGATTAGGGCATTGACTAGTCGAGTGCAGCTCTCCGCTCATTTTCTTTCAGACAGGAAATTGCCTGGGTCCAAAGTGCACTAACAGGTAGGAGTGCAACCCATCTGAAAGGACACTGCAGTGACTAGGCACAGCGCCTACCGGAGCTATGGATGTGTTTAAGAAATAATATGTATTTCAAGGCTTTGTTTGAAGTTTTTAGACATCCTGATCCATGTCTCACTGTCCCCGAACCGCGCATTGATCTGCCACTTCACTGATTCTTCCCAACACAACAGCAGTTTAATGCGGATGGTGCAGAAAAAGCAGACAGATACTTTGTCTACACGTCAGACATTTCTGGTTGCTGACACTGACTGTAGCTAAACAGAACTGAACAGGTTTAACTGCACATGTAACCAAGGACACACCAAGTTCAGCATTTGTTCCAGAAAACATAAACTGTCAGTAACAAATAATATTGGTTGCACAGGCAGGGCCAGATAATGTAGCTCCCATTCTGAATGTACAAGGAACTTGTTGTAAAAAAGGACAGTTACCTGTTCCGTAACTGGCGTTCTTCGAGATGTGTTGCTCCTGTCTGTTCCACAGTAAGCGAGCACGCACACCTATGTGGAATAGACAGGAGCAATCACTCGAAGAAGAACTGTTGTTTTAGAATAATATAGCTTTCTTATTGATTCAGTACAGTATGTATCATTCTTAAATATGTTTCAAGTCAATGGGTTAGTTAATATGTCCAGCAAATAATTGTTTCCCAAAATTTTAAAAACATTCAATACAATAAATGTTAATATCCAACCAAAAGGTAACCTTTAACCCTGCAAGTGGAAGGACCCTCACTGGCTATTTCACATAACATCATCTTTTGTTTTCCTCTGGAACTCTGTTTTGGCTTGTAAGTACTGGGCTTTACTTCTCTGAATATTCTAAGGCAGGAAGCTCAGTTTTCAGAGTTTCTTCTTCTTCTATGTTCTGGGTTTGGTTTCTTCTTAAAAAAGGGTTTTTCTTAATGTTTTGTTTAATCTAAAACAAAATTAAAATTGTAATATCTTATCTGGCACCAACTCTGAAAGCTTCTTGCCACTGTTGTACATTCTAATGGCAGCGGCCCTGACTGGCTAAGGCAGCAACCCTTCAATTTGTAATTTTTATACTATTAAGACATGTACAGTTTTAGGAAGTGGCCTTGTTGCTCCGTCTAGGAGTCATAGAAGAGGTCCATGAGAAATACAGAGCTCGATTCTTTTTGTTATAATAATTGGGCCTATAAATTTACCCTGATTGTGAGCTCAACTGCAAAAGTGAATTACAGTTAATAAAATGTCACAGTAACTGATAACAAGAAATGGTGATGGGAAAAGGTGCAAAAGTGAGACAGATGGACTGAATTAGTCCAGACAAAAAGACCTACTGATGTAACTCAAGGATTGTATTAAGGTTATGCCTGGTAAACAAGAAGAGTGGAACTGGAAATTAATAAACTCAAATTGTGTGTGGTGGAAATAGGCTTAATTCATGGACAAGATGTTGGGCTGTTCCATCCATCGTTTCCCTTTTTAGGTCCTCAAAAATAGACTTTTTTGGGGAAGGCTGGCCAAGGCTGTCCTTAGGATTTAGGGGCCCTAAGCAGTTTTATTAAACTGGTGCCCCTATGCTCCGCTGAAGGCAGTCCCAGCTGGTGCCACTGATCCCAGTGTGTCGAGGGGGCACAGCCATCAACCCCAGTCACAGGCCCCAGAAATTCCCCCCATTGCTGACACACTGGTAGTGGCTTAAGGCAGGCTTCACGCTGTCACATGGGGGCTGCATCTTGCCAGAACCCAGGGCTCTCTTGTGTTGGGGGACTGGGATTCATGAGAGGCACAGTGTATGTGGGCATGAGAGCCAGTCTGTGTGAGAGAGACATTGTGTGTATGTGTGTGTGTGTTAGGGAAGTGTGAGAGACAGTGAGTGCACTTGCACTTTAAGTGCGGAGACTCAACAAATACATGTGACACCTCAGATTCAGGGTGGTAATGCTTGCTTCCATTATTTCATTGCTCCAAGCTCAAGACTGGGTCCTGGCTCTTGACTTTCAGGATACATATTTCCATACTGTCATCTACCAAACCCACAAGAAATACCTCAGATTCACAGTTGGTCCGGTCATTACCAATACAGACGTCTACCCTTTAGACTCTCTACAACACTGCCAGTATTCAAGTGCTTGGCAGTAGGACAGATAAGGAAACAGTGACTTCACTTGTACCTTTACCTGGACGACTGGCTGATCAGGATAAGGCCAGGATGAGACCAAGAGAGTCCTAGATGGAATCTTCTCCCTGTTCTTTCAGCTAGGGCTCCTGGTGAACTATGAAAAATCATCTCTCACCATCACAAATTACAGAATTCATAGGAACTCAACTCAAGGGCAGTGCAAACATATCTGCTGGAAGACAGATTCAGGTCCCTTCAGTTGCTCCTATACAACATAATGGCAAGACTGTCCAGTATGGTCAGGAGATGCATGGGATTACTATGTGATGCTGCTTGAGAGACTTAGTCTTTGGACATGACAACACGGACTAAGGACAGTGTACTCAGCCAAGCACTACATGGACAAATTGGTCATGGTACCACCCAAAGTCCTACAAGAACTTATCTGGTGGCTAGTACCATTGAATATGGGGAAGGAAGTGTCCTTCTTAACCTCCTCCTCAGCAATGGTGCTTATTATGGACCCATTAGAGACAGTTTGGGGCACCCACTAGCTTCATCTCCAAATGCAAGGAGTGTTGTCTCCATACAATCTGAAGTTGCACATGAACAACCTAGAGCTGCGGGCCATCGGGTTGGCCTGTATAGCATTCCTACCTCTTCTATGGAACTCTGTAGTGCAGATCCTGATGGAAAATACATTGATGAGGCACTGTATCAACAAACGAGGTACTTGTTTGTCCCACTGTGCCTGGAAACCACTGAGTCTGGGAATAGTGTCACCAACATGGAGTGACTCCATTGTCCCTGTATTTTTCAGGGGTCAATAATAACCTTACTGATTTCTTGATCAGAAATGTAGTAACCAACCATGAGTGGTCACTGCAGAAATCCATCCTAGACCTGATATTCTGGTGATTTCACCACCGCAGAGAATACTAAAATCTTCTGCTCGGTGTGTGGGGTGCAGGGAATGATCTCAGGATCTCACTGGATGTTTTTCTCCTTCAATTGTCTCGAGGTCTCCTCTGTGCCTTCCCATCAATCCCTCTCATCCCCAAGATATATCCAAGAGCAGATGGGACAAGGAGGCTACTGTTCTCATGATAGCCCCATACTGGTCAAAGCAGTTTTAACTGTCAGACCTACTCCAGCTGTGCAGCCAACCTCCCATTTGCCTTCCCTCTTGCCTGGATACGGTGTCTCAGATTCAAGTACTGCATTGGGACCCACAGTCACTGCATGTGATGGGTTGGATGCTGGCTGAATGAACATCACTGAATGGGAGCACTCTAGACAAGTGCAAGAAATTCTTATGCAGAGCAGGAAAGCTTCCACTCGGAGGATTTGCTCCGTGAAATGGAAGAGGTTTGCCATATGGGTGACCCAAACCAATGTAAATCCAGTTGAAGCCCAGATCCCAAAGATCCTGGATTACATGCTGCTTCAGAAACAGGCGGGACTGGCATTTATCTCTCTAAAGGTCCGCAGAGCAGCAATATCAGTGCATCATGTGCCAGCTCGATCACATTCCATTAACTCACACCCTACAGTGTCAAGATTGATCAAGGGCCCATTTCATGTCTGCCCTCTATCATGCCCCCTGTCATGGATTAACAGGACAGTAGCTATGCCCCAGGTTTTAAACAGTCTCTTGGAGGAACCAGTTCAGTGTGCCAGACCCCCACAGGGTCTCAGTCTTCCTTCAGGGTAGGTAATGCAGCCTCTCCGCCTATAAGTTTGAGCCTCCAACCTCCAGCACTCCTGCTTCATGCTGTTAGCTCTGCTCAGCGAATCCAATTGGGATAGAGTCCTAGTTAGAGACTTGTATGTTCTTCAGGGACTAATGCACCTCAGTAAGTATTTTCAGTGACTCCAGGCAGCGTTTTCAAAACAGAGTAGGATTTATTAGTCAACTGGAACACAGGATTGGAAGTGTTTAGGTTAGCATAGAAAAATTAAGGTTCAAACATACTCCATGTGGCCAAGCCAGCACAATCCACTAGTCACGCTGTAGTGGACTCTATTCAGGCTCTGTCTCTTATCACTACAAAAGTTTTTTTCTTCTGCTGATAATAGCTCATCTTAATTAATTAGCCTTTTAGAGTTGGTATGGCAACTTTCACCTTTTCATGTTCTCTGTATGTATATATATCTTCTTACTATATGTTCCATTCTATGTATCTGATGAAGTGGTCTGTAGCCCAAGAAAGCTTATGTTCAAATAAATTTGTTAGTCTCTAAGATGCCACAAGTACTCCTGTTCTTTCTTTTGACCACTTTGTCTGTCCCAGGTGAAGGCAGTCAGCTTCTTCCAGAAGCCAACTCTTTGTCCTCTGCCTGCCACGTCTCAGTCCTTTGTGCTAGAGCTGGGAATGTATTCAACTTCCCTGATGTGAAGTGTGGGAGTGGGAGGAGGGGAGAGGGGATCTCCTTCATCTAGGTTGCTGGGTGTGACTGTTCTGGTCATTAGGTTTCAGAGTAGCAGCCGTGTTAGTCTGTATCCACAAAAAGAACAGGAGTACTTGTGGGACCTTAGAGACTAACAAATTTATTAGAGCATAAGCTTTCGTGGGCTACAGCCCACTTCTTCGGATGCATATCCGAAGAAGTAGGTCATTAGGGCTTCCCATTGTCTCAGATTCTGCATTGATATGGGTCACTTTCAGCAGGTTCTAGACACTTCCTTAATGACTCTCACTGCATCTCAGACAGCAAGGCAACACTTACATCTCATGGCCTGTGCTGCCCCCAAAAGCAGATTTAACCCTCCCCCCCTCCTCCACGGTGTAGCAATGCAAAGTATAGAGGGAAACTGAAGTGTGAATCCCATAGGATTCATTAAAAATATTACAAAAAATTCCCACTTCATTACACCCACCTGGGACCTTAATGTGATCCTTTTGTGTCTCATGGAGGCTTCCTTCAAACCTCTATCCAAATGCTCTTTATACCACCTTACCAGCAAGATGGTCTTCTTCGTTGCCATTATGTCAGCACAGAAATTCAGTGAGAGTGCCATCATATGCATAATTTCACAGGGACAAAGTGATGAGACCACACTCCAAGTTCATTACCAAAGTAGACTCAGAATTTCCCATGAATAAGTCAATCACCCCACCATTCTTCCTTCTGAAACCTCATTCTTCTCCAGAATAAAAGAACCTTCACACGTGAGACATTTCCAGAGCGCTTCTTTGCTTCCTAGACAGGACTATGACCCGTTGTCTCTCTCCTCATCGCTTTGTAGACATACCAGGTCTATCAATAGGACAGACAATCTCCTCACAGAGACTCTTCAAGTGGATTATGCAGTTAATCTCCACCTGTTACCAGCTGTCTAGCAAGCCTGTCCCTCTGGACGCCAAAGTACACTCACTGGAGCACAGGAGACATGGTCAGCATGCTTCAGAAAGGTGCCAACCATTGAGATTTGTAAGGTAGGCCTGTGGAGTAATCTACTGCCGTTTGTTAAACATTACATACTTGACTTGGCAACTGAGGCAGACACCAAGTTTGGAAGAGCAGTGCTTCAATCCTTATTTGAGTAGTATGACTGATACTCCTCATACCCACCATCTGGAAGAGGGTATTGCTTGCTGGTCACCCACTGGGATCCATAGTGACACATACTCAAAGAAGAAAACAGCTACTTACTCTTCGAGATGTTGTCAGTGTGGATCCCACAACCCATCCTCCATCCCTGCTTTCAGGGCCCTGAGATGCATGGGCTTTGAACTGCATGGAAACTGAGGGAGGGCCATGGCTGCCTTGCTCTTTCTGTCTTTGTATAGGAGCACAAGGAGGCTCGGGGCACGTGTGTGGCTCCCACAGACATTGCTAGTGAAAATAATCCAGTCTGGCATGCATGAGCATGCTACTGAGGGATCCGCACTGACTACAGCACCTTGAAGTACCCATCCTTTCTTCATTCTATATCAGAGTTGTTGTCTGATTATCCGAGCAAGGGGTCAGGAGTCAGGAACCCAAGCTCTAATCCTGGTTGTTCTACTACTGGTTTGATATGTGGACTTGGGCAGGTCACTTCACTCCCTTGCCTTGGTCTCCTCATTTATAAAGTAAGGAAAAACATACTTACTTCACAGTGGGGCTGGAGGGGTTAATTAGTTAGCTTAATAATTATACAATGCCTTGAAATTATGAAGTTAGGCTGCTGGTGTGCTGTGACCACCGCCTATCATCAATATTGTCTCATTATTTACTTGTACTCCCCCATCTGTCTGTATCCATCTGTTGCCTCTTGTCTGATACTTAGATTGTAAACTACTAGGGGGAGGTACCGTCCTTTTTTTCTGAGTTTGTACAGCCCCTAGCACAATGGGGCCCTGGTCCATGACTAGGGTCCCTAGGCACTACAGCAATACAAATAAGAAGTAATGGTAAAATATGAGATAAAACTAAGTACAGTAGAACATCACTATTTCAGGTCAAACCCTGCAGTTCAGACAAATACTGCAGTTCCCTCCTCTTCTCAACAAAGATTTAAAAGCAGAGAGATGTGAGGACTCTCATTACTATTTTGGGGGATTTTTTTTAAACTATAACTCTGCTACATTTGTCAGATTAGTACAGCACCTTCTGAGACACAGTAATCACAGAGTCATAGAATTTGCGGCCAGAAGGGTCAGAGCTCATTGCCTCACACAGGCCAGAGAACATTGCCCAGTTCTTCTGCATCCAGCCTGTATCTTGTGGTTGAGTCAGACTATGTTTTTAGAAAGATATTCACTCTTGCGGTAGAGACTCTGTAAGTGATGGAGAATCCACCACTCCCCTAAGATGGCATTTGTAGCTGCACAGTGAGTTGTTTGGCCAGGTATAACAGGAAAGCAGCCAGATCTCAGCTTTCAAAGCATTTCAGTACCCGTGCTTGGGACCCTGTGACACACACTACAGCTTGTTTGGTGTTTTTCCCTTTTCCTTGCTCTGCAGGTAGTACTTCAGCCTTTTCACAAAGCTCAGAGAGTCTGATAATTACCAGTCTCTCAGGACCAGGCTTTCACCAGTTTTTCCACTTGGAATCCTATAGGCCAGGTCTGACCTAGGGGTCACCTACCACTCTAATGTGTAATATCTTAGGGATCAGTTTCTCCAATTCCCCTGCACGTTCTAGTCCTTTGGCCTACTGAAGCAGCTGCAGAAAATGTAAACTGTAAACCCTGATCTGATTTCCCCAGCTTTTAGCCTCATTCCTATGGCTCATCTTTTCTCCATCGCTCTTGACAGGGTTTGACAGGTCCTGACTATTTTGGGGATAAGTAATGTCAGCAGCTTATGCAGGGGAAGCAAATGCGTGACCTTAGGGCCTGGCAGGTGAGTGAATATCCTTTATGGATATTTTGTTTTATTCAAAGCTTTAAGAAATCATCCTTCCTGTGGAATTTAGTGCTACTCTGGGATCTCATAAATACAAAACTTCAAAAAACACAAACATTTCTGTGTTCTGAGCTGGACCTTTCCTAACCACATCTCTGTACTGTCCTATCAGCACCCCATGTGGCAGGGCTCATTCCTTATCACTGTAGGATCTGAATGCCTTATAATATTAATGTATTTAAGATCACAAGCCCCTCTGAGGCAGAGCAGTGCTATTGTAGAGAGAAACACAAAGGGACTTGCCCAAAGTCACAGAGGAAGTATATGGCAGGGCCAGGAATTGAACCCAGTTCCAGAGTCTCACTTCACATCCATAACCACAAACCCATCATTCTTCCTCATCTTTGTCCATAAAGAGCTCAGAGAGGTTACTCTCCAGTAACTCCCTCCTTGAAAGTATCTCTTCTGCATAATCCCACTTGTGTGATGCCCCCCCCCTACAGAGCTGGGGAAAACTGCTGCAAAGCCATGTCAGGGTAATATAAACGCCTGCTCCTGGCACAGAACAGGGAGCAGCTGCACATTCACAACCACCTCACCTCCTTCGGCTAAACCCCAGAGTCCCATGTGAATAGGACTCCGTCTTCCTTGACCAATAAAGCAAGCCAATTCCCCCAGCTTCTAACTCCTCCCCAACCAGATTCTCTCACTCTTTGTCTGAACCAAGAGCCAGGGCCACCGCATGTATCTCACTGTGGCAGCAGGCTTGTATTTTATAGTTGTCTGCCCTTTGGAGAAGTTGTGTGGTTTTGGTTCTTACTACTGAGAAGCACCAGCCAAAGAAAACAAAGTGTTTATCAATCGTAGGGACTGCATCTCAGCCCCCTGCATGCAGGAGGCTGCACAACCACTGCTAAGCCACCCACCGCCTGCTCACACCTACATGCTCTCTGTAATCAGGTTGGTCTCGGTCATTTTTGTTTTTTTATATGTGATTCTGGATATTCATGTCCTTTGGCAGCTCAGATTAGAAGGCAAGAGTCCCTCAGGGGAAATAGGTTTCAGAGTGGTAGCCATGCTAGTCTGTATCAGCAAAAACAACGAGGAGTCCTTGTGGCACCTTAGAGACTAACAAATTTTAAGGTGCCACAAGGACTCCTCATTATTTCATGGGAAATACTAATACCTAGCTCCTGTATAGCTCCTTCCAAAGCTGCTGACCTTGGCTAAAAAGGGGTCTTGTTCACTAGATTGCCATCAATAAATAGCACCTCCACCTCCTTTTTCTAAAGGTGTTTAGCCAGCTACCAGCCAGATCTCAGGAGAGAGAGGCTAATGACTCCTTCAGTCCACTTTGTATAGAACTAACTCTGCACACGTCCATAACCCCACACGGCAAGGGAGCCTCAAAATAGGTTACATATAGTTAATTTAGTCTCACAGCACCACTGTTAGGTCAATATTATCTTCATTTTACAAATGGCTAAAGTGGGGAACAGAGAAATGACTGGCCCACGATTACACAGTGAGTCTCTGATGACAGAGTTGGGAATAAAAACCAGGAAGCCTGATTCCCAGTCACTTCTAACATGCCCAGCTGTGTTGTCACTTAAGGCCTTTAAACACTCCCATGAGCATCAAAGAGTCCTGTGGCACCTTATAGACCAACAGATGTATTGGAGCATAAGCTTTCGTGGGTGAATACCCACTTCGTCAGTATCAAATGCTTCATTTATCCAGTGTATGGGGGAAGGATTGGGCTCTGGCAGAATTCATGCCTATTTTCTGTTATACCTCCTACAATCTAATAGCTGGCCCAGCTGACCTAAATAAGGGTTTTGTTACTTCCAAGAGCCTTCCCTGAGAGGGCCTGCTGGGGCCCCTTAGATGGATAATTTGTTTGACGTCTTTTAAGCTATTTCCCGTTTATTTAAACAAAATTATTATTTTAAAATTAGGCTGTTGCCCACACACCATAACTCGGGCCCTGAAGAGTGAAACATGGGGCTGGGGCTGAGAACAAAAGCGCCTTATTTTCAAATGATTTGTTTGCAGCATAGTCTGAAGGTTACTTAGCTGTAGCTTGTTTTATTTAATGTTATCATTAAATGTCTGAAGAATATAGCGCAGTGGGGATTTGTTGCAGTTCAGAGGCTCTGATCACATGCAATCCAGTTTGGAGTCGAAACCAGCTCCTGCCACTCTGTGCAGTGTAGCCTCGGCTCTTCAGTGAGCAGAGAGGATCTGACAGCTGAGCCTGGGCAAGTTAATCATGAGCACGAACTGGCAGGTCTACACTACCACTTACATTGATCTAACTTTTGTCATGCAGGGGTGTGAAAAAGCCCCCCCCCCGTGACGCAAGTTTCGTGCTGTCACACTAGCGCTATGTCGGGGAGGTGGAGTAATGATGCGGATGGGAGAGCACCCACTCTCCCATTGGTATAGCACATCTTCACCAGACACGCTACAGCAGCGCAGCTGCACCAATCCAGCACTGTAGTGTAGACTTGCCCTGAGGGCAACAGGAGGCAGACTAGAGAAAGGCTGTGCAAACACTCCTCTGCCGGGCTTAATATTTACAGCATCACAGCCCTCTCATGACAGGGACAGACACAATGCACTAACCACACATATTAGCACCTGTGCAGGACAGACATATTAACCTAAAGTAAACAGCCCAGCGTAAGTTAGTGTCAATATTCAAAGAAACCGAACACCAACTCCACCATTTCCTGACATTGGTACTACTACCCTAAAGAGCTCTGGCTGCTCCTGCCACAGAAGGTTCAGGGACCCTCCCTTCAAATCAGCAGCCCACAAGCCCTTTTCCCTTTCTCTTCTGCACTGTTGGCAGTGGGCCAGTCCTGCCTCAGATTTTTCCCTTCTGCTTGTTCCCATACTGAACATGCTCAGAGTAGCTCCCGCATTTTGGCCTGTTTGATTTGATGGCAGGAGTGTCAATAACAGAGATTCAGACTCCTGACCCACTTGGGCCAAAGTCTCAGTGTGTCACAACCGCCAGGCTAGACTCCATCCTAAGCAAAGAAGGAAACAGATGGTCCTCAGTTACTCCCACAGAAACTGGTTACTGCCTTTGGCAAGTACATGCCTGTGTGACTGCGTGGATTCTGGGGCAGCCTGTTTGGGGACCAGAAGGGAGGCTCAGAATGGGGCTTTCCCCAGTCTTTCTCCAGGGGCTGACAGCTATGAGTTCCTGTGTTGTCAGGTTAGATTTTGTCAGCATGAAAAACAGGAACATAAAAAAAAGAGAGACTTGAGTCTATTCAGTTTTAACAACAAAATTCTACAGGACTTTGATAGCAAGATATTTTATGAAAAGTACAAATCCCTTGGCTTTGGGGACATTGTTTTGCCCAGTGTTGTATTTGCGATTGGTGCTGTGGCAGTGCAGCTACTTTCCCTTTCTTTGCCCGAGGTAAAACTAAAATGAATGTGCAGTGCTGTGATCACGTTCATGGTAAGAGAGACCCAAACAGATGCTCCAATGCCTCAGGGCCAGCAGCTGTTCAGATGCCTGGTGTGCTACATTGCACACGATAATAGGCAGCAAACTCTGGAGAAGAAAACAAGCTTTTACTGCTCCTGCAGCGTGGCTGGGCGGGTGCTGATTGAAGAGAAATTAAGTGACAAAACAACATTTTAAATTATTTCCCCCGTTGATTTGGCAGAAATTCTGATCTGAACATGAGCTCCCAATGTGACACAATGGCCAAAAGAGCTAATGAAATCCTGGGATGCATAAACAGGGGAATCTTGAGTAGGGGTAGACAGGTTATTTTACTTCTGTATTTAGCACTGGTATGACCACTGCTGGAATACTATGTCCAGTGCTGGTGTCCCCAATTAAAAAAAGATGTTGATAAATTGGAAAGGGTTCAGAGAAAAGCCACAAGACTGATTAAAGAATTAGAAAACATGCCTTCCAGAGCTTGGCTAAATAGATTGAACTCTTTTGAGTCTAACAAAGAAAAGGTTGATTACAGTATGTAAGTATCTACATGGGGAACAACTATTTAATAATAGAGTCTTCAAGCTCGCAGCGAGAGGGCTAACATGATCCAATGGCTGGAAGTTGAAGCTAGACAAATTCAAACTGGAAGTAATGCGTACATTTTTAACCGTGAGAGTAATTAACCCACGAGGGCCACATGAGGACTAGTACATTGGCCTGAGGGCCGCATCACTGACACCTTCTCATATGATACAAAAGTATAGTCAAAAATGAAAAAAATGAAGAGTAATATAGTATGCTATTAAAACTCAATGTATTAACTTTTTTAAAACTGTAATGCGAAGAGGGGTTTTAATAAAATATAAACACCTGTAACTATTCCTTATGTGGTCAGTAACACTGATGATGATCTACACCAGGGGTCTCAAACATGCGGCTGCGGGCCATTTCCTGCACTGCGTAACCCTTTCCAACCCCCCAGTCAAAGCGTAAAGTCAAGGAGACTGAGGCTCGACTAGGAATTATAAAAATGTTACAGAAAACTTCCACTCCGAGCATGTGGCCCGCAGGTTGTGTGTTTGAGACCCCTGAGTTAACCACTGGAACAATTTACCTTGGTGGATTCTCCATTACTGACCATATTTACATCAAGGTTGGATGTTTTTCTAAAATCTGCTCCAGCAATTATTTTGGCGATGTTCTGTGGCCTGTTTTATACAGAAGGTCCAATTAGATGATCACAAGGATCCCTTCTGGCCTGGGAATCTATGAATCCCCCTTCACCTCAAGCCATGAGCTGGAGACAAACTACAGGAACAGATACTGCTGGTTAATCCTTTCTTCTCCTCCCCACAGAGGATGCAGCTTCCCACTGGCTCTAGCAGCATTTTTATTTCAGCCAAACTTGTACATTTGCCCTTTTTGATTGTAATAATAGAGCCCTGCAAATCCGTGGATATCCATGGACCATTTTTGCAGATTGTGGATGGATGTGGATCCAAATTTTATATCTAAAGCCCTACAAATCTGCAGATATCTGCTTTATATCCACGGATCATTTTTGCGGATCACGGATCAGATGTGGATACAAATTTTGTATCTGTGCAGGGCTCTAGTAATAAAGATGGGCACGTGGAAGGCAGCAGCGCTGGGGCTGGTGTTTGCTTTGCTCCTTATCAGCAGGATCAGGTGCTGCAGTGACTACCAGGAGAGACTGAGGTACAGGCCTCTCCCCCACAGCAGGACTTTGAACCACAACACAGCTGCTGTGTCCACAGAGGCAGCATCCTCCAAATTAAGTCCCTGGCAACAGGGTTTTTGGAAGTTCTCATGCCTTTGCTTTATCTTCTTACAGACATCAGCCCCCATTCCTCCCAGCAGAGTAGATTTCAACCAACCTTTCAAGGATTAGTTTAATTATATTTACTGAGTACTCAGCACGTTTAGGCTACGTCTGCACATGTCTGGGTTGAGTCATCTAACTCAGGCTCAGGGGGCTCAAAAATCACTGTGTAGATACTCACACTCAGACTGGACCCCAAGTTCTGTGGCCCTGAGAGGGGAAGCTAGTGAAGGGAGTTATGCAAGCTCATTTTATAGGTAACTCATTCTTCCTAAGAGACACCTGCAGCTCCTGGATCCATAGATGGCAAGCTGAACTCTGCACCTGGGGACACCTTGGAGGGTCAGCCAGGGGAATAAAGAGAACAGGTTGAGTTGGATGCAATGTACTGAAAAAGTCCAATTTCAGAGGTGTTTGCCACAAGCTCCTGCAGAAGCAGCAGTGTGTAGGGGGAGCAGAGAGGCTCTCTCATCTTATGGCCGTGTGCACTTTGCTCTCCCATCCCGGGGAGACAGCTTACTACAGAATGGGAGATGAAACCTGGAAAAGAAAAAAAGCCAAACCACAACTCAGTCCCAAATGCCCAATCCCCAGGAGGAAACATTCCCAGGAGGGCAGCAGGGTGAGGCGGATCAGAGACACCACAGGAACCTGGCACTCACTCCTTTTGGTGAGTATGAAGGCTATGGTGTAACGCTCCTGGGCTGGCCAGTGGATTACACGGGGGAGGGAAGAGTCCCTTGCATCCAGCCCCTGGGGATAAGTGCAAGATTGCCCCCTGGAGAACACACAAGAACTGTAGGGATGCCCCCATTCTCTGTGCTTCCCCTCCTGCACTGTTTCATGGAGCATATGTACTGGTGTTGACACCCCCTGCCCAGATATCAAATATGCCTAGAGTCCAGCCGACAATGGGGACATCTTCATCTCTTCACCTTAACTATACTGCAGCAGTGCCATCTGGTGGAATTGTTTCACCTAGCAGCAGCTTTGTGCTCCTCCCCAGCCCTGTGCTCCCCCTGAACTTCCTTATACAGTACCCCTGTAAGCTTTACAGACAGCTTAAGGAGCTGGCCTTGTAAGACAGCATGGAATAGGCTAAACATCTCTTCTGTCCAAGCAAACACAGACGTGGAGCTGTGCTCAGAGTCAGGACACTACAAGAACTTATTCCTATCATTGATCTTAGTTACAGAGGCTGTGCAGAAAGAAAGCTTGTGTTCCTCAGAGTCGAAGGAAGATATTTGGACTTTGTTGCTTCCAGATTGGCTGGGATAGATTGAAAGAAGTAAATGTGAACTCACCCAATCTTTCCTGCTTTGTGGGCCCCAGACCTATTGCTTTTCGGGAGCAGAAGGAACAAGGTAGAAGCTACTGACAATGTAAATAGCAAACAAATTAACATTTTCTCACAGTAGGTAAATTCAAAATTCTAACACACAGAAAAATAGCACAGATTGTGTCCAAGACAACACACTGTCCCCACCCTCAGGCCAATACCATCTCCTCTATACCATGCCTTTTCTAATCTACACTGCAGACTCCTTGGAGCTGGGACCATCTCTTACTTAGCTGTAAAGCAGTACACACTCCCCTAGTGTATGGAGAATAATTGTTTCAATTAGCATCAGTATTTATTTGCCTGGGTCATTGTTTACCTCAAGAACAAGACAGCCTGTTTTATTATATACATTCTCAATGTCCATGCAAAGTATAACTGGGACATAAGGATTTCTAGCCCAGGGCTCCTGTCAGAGTGCCCCTCCTAAAAGCTTCAGAGGAAGGTGCAAAAAAACAAACCCGTAATGGACAATTTTGGAATAACCTGCCTCTGAGGTCTTCCTAACTTTGGCAGTTGGCATGTGCCTTGAAGCAGGATTCATATTCCTCCTAATGGGATGTTCTCCTTATCCATATAAATGGTTAACTCCCCCTCTTTATGGGTGGGAATTTCAAACTTGTCTTTTCCCCAACATTCTAAATGGAGATAATGGTAGAAGTCAATATCCTAGTGAGCCAAGCAGGAAGCAAAGATTTGCATATGTGATTTGATTAGCTGCTGTTCATCAATTCCTTAAGTGACTGTGAGATGCTAATAAGGATGCAGCAGAGATGTCATCTGATTGGTTAACATTGTTCCAGCCTTCAGTGTTAACCTTATAGAGGCTTACACATCACAGGACTTCTCAGCCAATCACAGGCCAGGATTTGGCATCTGTTTAGTCACCCAGGGGCTTCTGCCACAAGATGATTTAATAATATCCTAATGGTACAAATGGGTGGGAGTCACCAGGCTGGAGGGACAGGGAGAGCTGTTCAAATCAAGCACTTTGGTATCTGTTTATTCTGTCACTAAAGAGAGACAATTAAATGCAAAACCTAGAGTAACAGTGAAGAGAAACATGGAGGTTCCTGCTAGAAGCAGGAGATGGAAAAAGGAGTCAAAGCTCAGGCTGTGACATACCCTGCCCTGCAATGGCGGGGCACAACATTGAGAGGCAGCCTAGAACCTGGCCCGCTCTGTGCCTTCCATGTGAAGGAGGCCCCGTTTCCTTACAGACTGCTAGGTCCACCCGGGTCATGCTCAGCCACAGTCTTTCCAAAATGCAGCATCAAGAATCAAGACCTTTTTTAACCAGCCTTCCTGTAGCATTTGTTAGCATCTGAAATGGCTGAAGGTGGCTGCAGTTTCCACAGGACAAGGCAGGTTCCCACTTTCCAGCCTCTGACTGTCACTGTGTGACCCACTTCCAAGAGAAAAAACACTGTTGCTGTGCAAGGCAGAGCCCTTCCAAGCAGTGCCCACTCAAGGCTGCTGCCTCTGCCCTCACAACTTCATGAGACGAGCGATTTGGTCGCGTCTCCTCCGGTCTCCAGCCCACAACTTGCTCTTGGTACGGAATTTCAGCAATTCTGCCTTGTAGTCCTGGTGGTGCATTGGACAGTAGTCCTGGGGTTCACAGAGCTCCTGAGAAAGGAAGGGAAGACACATTATCCAGCTAGAGCAAGGGAACCCTAGGCAGCCCATCTAGACAATTCCAATGGCGGGAGCTGGGTCTGCTGTGTTCTCAGTGGTATGGCATTGTTTCTTTGGTTTCACCTCACTGGTAACGAACACCTACTAGTGGGCAGTGGGGCACAGTCTAGTGGTCCAAGCACAGCAATGGAAACTAGGAACTCAGTTCTAATCCCACTGCTAACACCGACTTTTCTGACTTGCTGCGGCCTTGAGGCAAGTCAGCCCCCATCTCAGAAGGTCTGAGACTCCTTATCCCCACCTGCCATTACCTTGTACTCAGGGAAGAACTCCTTGTAGCCTCCCTTCAGGACGTAGAGCTCAGGATAGTGCAGTGCAGGGTACTCATTCATGGCTCGATCTTCTGCCCTCAGATAGCGGCACCTTCAAACAGCAACATGTGGAGCTAAGTCAGACAGGCAGCAGGAGGAGTTATTTCAGCAAGGAGCACCCTCCTCCTGCTAGCAGCTGTCTTTTCCCAGCTCTGACCAGACAGGACCTGCACTCACATCTTGGGGCCCCGTTCTGAGGAGAATTCACAGTGGAACACAAGGACAATGCGTTTCTGTGGCGTGGACGGAAACAGAGGCTTCTTCAGCAAGAACTCAAAGACCTCTTCCTGCCTGTGAAAGTTCAGAGCCCCCTGCAGTGCAGAAATTGGGGGGGTGGGGGGGGGTTAAGAAAGATCAATTCTCAGCAACACATGGGGATACTGACATCCCAGTTCCACCCCCTACTTCAGACCCTCCCCAGTCCCCTCACCTTTATGTGCCCCCCCCGATACTCATAGGGGTAGCGACAGTCGATGATGTAGAATGTCTCAATCAAGCTTTGGAATTGGCCAAAGAGAAGAGCAGCCACCTGTAAAGGATCCAATTTACACTTAAAGGATTCAACAATGAGGGGCAGCTCCCAGCCACACAACTTCCCCTTCTGAGACAGAACTGCTCTTCTTGCCAGGCCAGCAAGAGCCACAGGCTGTGTGCAGCAGGGATTGCTCAGCCAAAAGACAAGAGAACATTCAAGTGACGCTTGTGGCTGGAAAAGGATGCGTCTAATTATGCTCTAGTGCTAACAAGCTTTGAAGGCTGGATTAAGGAGTCTTTCTCCACATTAATGCAGTCAAGACTTGAATCAGGATTCACAAGCAGCAGCTTCAACGGGCAGGTCAAATAGCCCCCACCAAGCAGCTCTCAGGAGTAACACACAAGGATGTTGGAGGGGAGGGAGAGGCAGAGCTGGGAGCACAGGCACGCTTGGGTGGGGAAGGACACAGTTACAGACATGGGGGCAGGCCATTGCTCACAGTCTCCGGAGTGATGTATCTCAGATCCTGTTGCCTTCCTGTCACTGTTGGCAGCGCATACACCTAGAGAGACATTCTCAGTCCAGCTCAGAATCATAATAGCTGCAAGGACCCTGCTCTTCTAGATCCTCAAACTCAGACTGGTTTCCACCCCCCAGGCCCTTTGGTGACTGTCCCTGTATCCTTCACCCCCGCATCCACTGATTAAATCCATAACTGTTTCTTTGAGCACAGGATTCCTGTGTTTGCTGGGAGGTATTGCTCTCAGATCCTTGACTTACCTGCCACCTCCCTGCGGGCATCAGGATTTGATTTTGAATCAAAGATTGTTTAACATGTAGAAACCAAACCAGCTCCCTAGGAGTGTCTCGGGGGGTTACGGCCTAGGATTCTCATCCCTCTGCTGTGCAGCAAGGAAAATAATCAGCTCTGCACATCAACATTAGGTGGCTCCTTCTCCCACATCAGGGCGTACCCCTTTCGAGAGCTGGGAGACTGCTCAGGGCACAGGTGGCTGGAGCAGACACAGACCTTAGAGAAGTCCCCGATGAGCTGTCGGAAGCCATAGTCCTGATCAAGAACTTTGACAATTTCCATGTCTGAGAGTGAGGCCGTCTTCTTCAGAGTTGCGCCCTGCAACCAATCAGGCAGCCATCAGCAATACACAAGCCAACCAGTCCCTAACCGGCTACTCCACTGTGTGGCTCTGCCCATATGGGCTGGCCAACACCCGTCTTACAGTTTCCCCAAAGCAAAGGCTGGACTACCCCCTCCAAAGTCCCTGGCATAAGAATGGCCAGGCTGGGTCAGACCAAAGCTCCATCTATCCCAGTATCTTGGCTTCCAACAGTGGCCACTGCCAGGTGCCCCAGAATGAACAGGACAGGTAATCAGCACGCAGTATTCAAGATGTGGACGTACCATGGATTTATATAGAGGCAATATGATATTTTGTCTTATTATCTATCCCTTTCTTAATGATTCCCAGGTCTGGCTCCCTTACCTGCTCCAGCTCCTCATAGACAGGATTGCGTCTCAGTTTCACCTTGACTGGAGTTTCATTGTCCTGGCATCTCACTATTCGCTTCAGCACCGGTCTGTCCAACTTCTCTGGCATGGATGGTGAGCGGTACAGGCGACTTCTGTTGATAGAGATCTGCTTGGAGACAGACAAGATGGGAAGGAAAGGCAAGTCACAAGGGGGCGCCATCTCCCCAGCTCAATACTTTTGGAGCAATGCTCCCTTCCCGGAAGCCTGGGTTGCAGAGGCCCATCTCTGTAAAGCCCCTTTGGAGCTGGAAGCAGAGCAGCTCCTCCTAGAATGGAAATAAGTGGCTAGTGAGCAATGCCAGCCCAAGCAGCACCCCCCAGTCCAAGAATGATTTTTGCCCTGCAGGATACAAGCTTTGCCCAGACACCTGGGCAGGTCCGATTTAATGACGTATTAGTAGGTAAGCTCACTCACTTCACTGACATTGATGTCCTGTGTGAGGAGGGGTCCAGAGAGCAGGACAGCCATGCTGGAGGACAGATTCCCAGCCACTGGTTTCTGGGGGGCATAGAAACAGCATTAATCACAAGCACAACTCACCTGAAATCACTGTCAGGCATCCAGTGACCAAGAGTAACCTGTAGCTGTATGCTGCTGTGCCCCGTGATGGAGGGAGAACACACAGCTAGGGATCTGCTAGTGTCCAGGAGGGCTGCTCACCATATCCCAGGTCGCTCCACTCCTCCAACTGTGGAAGGGGAGAGGTGAGCTCTGCATCTTCTCCAGTGGAGCTCAGGCTGCCAATACTTTGTCTAACTAAACACTATCAAAGCTACCCGGCTCCCTAGAAATATCCAGAATGCACCTAAACACCTGCTGGCTCTTGGTAGCCTGTCAGTCCAGACCAGGACAGACTCTGCAGTGTCTACTTCCCCAGCTTGTGAACTGCTCCATGAAGCACACAGTGGAGTACATGCAGAGCAGATGATGACTATGCCTGGCTACTCTCACCTCCATGTCTTCTTGTTCATTGGGGAAGAGCTCTTCAAAGCTGTCCAAGTTCTCTGCCATTCTGCATGGATGCGGTGCCACTGCAGCAATTGGGCTGCCCAAATCTTTCACTTCACACTCCTCCAAGCCCCCTGCATCCTGACAGGGGAAGAGATGGAGTTACAGTCCTGCAACAGTGCCTTGTTCCCACCCAGGCAAGCTGCACTGCAGATCCCAGACCTGCTCTGCCATGCTGTCAGTGCCACTCACTGACAGTAACTCCTGATGGTCGAGAACCAGACTCCATATGGTCAGTCTGTTAACTAATCCCAAAGAGTACTGCCTAGGGCTGTTGCAGAGCAGACTTCCCTGACTGCCGCCAGTGTCAAACCAATTCACAAACCTGTGAACTCTCTCATTCCTGCTCTCCACCGAAAGCAGGGCTTCAGACAAGGCACAGTGCCCCCATAAGAAAAGGGAGATCTGACCCAGCCTGCTCCCGTCCTCCACATCTCAGAGGAGGGCTCATCCCCATCCAGCCCTCTCTATCATCAGGGGAGGGATAGTTCAGTGGTTTGAGCATTGGCCTGCTAAACCCAGGGTTGTGAGTTTAATCCTTGAGGGGGTGCCACTTAGGGATCTGGGGCAAAATCGGTACTTGGTCCTGCTAGTGAAGGCAGGGGGCTGGACTTGATGACCTTTCAGGGTCCCTTCCAGCTCTATGAGATAGGTATATCTCCATATATTATATTAAATATCATTGGCATTATCCTCTCCACACTCACCGTATCAGATCATTGGATACTGAGAAGCCTGAAGCATTAACTCACCAGCTGAGCTGTTGCTCTCTTTCGAAACAGCAGGGACCTAGGCATTTGCCACCCTGGGCGCTTAAACCAGCGGCCCTCCTGAAACAAGAGAAAGGGGAAAGGGCCTTGAGCTGAGAGCTGGCCACATCCGCCACCTCCAGGGTCAAGAGCCTAAGACAGTTTCAAACCTCCCCCGGCATTAAACAGGCCTTGGATCTTGGTTAGGAATAGATTCAGCACCACAGTTAGTGGGGAAGGAGGAAAGGCAATTTGGGGATCTTAGAGGATTACCCCCTTCCATATTCAGTGCTTGGTAAGGATTCTGTGCTACAGAGCTGCAGTACATGTGCTCCCATCTGCCACCACTTCCAGCAAATGCCTGTGCAGCCCCCCCGGCCCCATCCAGCAGGTACTCACGTTTTCCATGTTCAGGGAGTTGTCTATCTTGTTGCCCTCTCGCTGCATGGAGCCTGGGGAACTCGGTGTGCTGCATAATACCTGGGGCTACAATTCACAGAAGGGATTGCTCACTGGGACAATGGTAAACATGAGCCCTGAGACCTGCAGTCAGTGTCCCACTGCACCTAGCCTCCTTACAACAGCCCACAGCATTTCCTGGGCCTGCTCAGATGCCCCAACTCCTCCCGGTAACAAAATAACCTGTCTCCCAACGAAGAGGAGTCACTTACCAGGAAAGATTTTACATTCTGCCTCTGTGCCTCTCTGCAGGGAGAAAAACAGTCTGTCAGTGTCCTGGGGCTTGCTCTGCTGTCCAGCCTGCATGTCCTCAGGGGGGACCCACCCACTTCAGTATGTCCCTGCAGAACTTATGCCGAATGACAATGCTCAGCACTAACACAGCACCCTGGTGATGCTCAGCAGGCAGGACAGGACGATTATCCCATTTTATGGAAGGGACACTGAGTCTCGGAGAAACAGAATCTCGCTCCAGGCCACATGGTGAGTCACTGGCAGAGCTGGGATTAGAACTCAGGGATCCTGCCCCTCATTTTACAGATCATCCCCCTATTTATGCTGAACAGGACATGGCTGGCCAGCTGCAAACTGTCTCTCTCAGATTTACAGAGTCTTGTGTAAAACTGAATAAGAAATAATACCACACCCAATGCAACTGGTGCTCCCAGGATGATCCTAAAAACCAAGTTTCCACATCACAAAAAACACTGCTTTGTCAGTAGGCTCAGAAAAGAGAGATTGAATTCTTCCCTTCAAAGGCCTCCAGACCCAAACTCCACCTGTCCAGGCCCAGGCAGGACTGAAACCAGAAAATACATACTGCCTGGGGCCAGCTAAAGATGAAGTGGGGAGCCGCTCTAGGCAAGAACCTGCAGGCTGTCTATAATCAACAGGAGGCTGCCTCATGAGAGGAACATGTTGATGAGTGTGTAGGAGAGAAAACAGCCATTTCTGACAGCAGCCTAGCCAATGCACCACCTGCTCTGGAATGTCCCCTGCATGGGTGGGCAGAGCTGGGAAGCAATAAGCTCCCATCTAGGAAACTCTGAACAAACATCAAAGATTGTTCTCTTGTGTATGGCAATAGTGCCCAGAGGCCCTGCTTGGGCATCACTGCGCCGGCACTGCCCCAAAGAGCTCTGTCTAATCTGAAATAGGCTCGCCAAGCGAGCGTGCCAGACAGAGCAGGGTGTGCATGTGCTGGGGGGAGGGGATCCGATCCAGCCTTAGCCATAGGGCTGGATGCTGCACAGTCATCCTGTTAATTTTACAAACTGCACTCAGCCCAGTCAGCCTTGCTGTCATTACATTAAAATCAAAAAATAAAGTGCAGGGTCTCAGCAGAAGTGGTTCTTGAGGAAGGATTTGAGGGAGAAGAGACCAGTGGCCTGCTGTACTAATTTAGATGGAATATGGGCTGAAGGTGTTAACATAACCCAGTCACTGTCCAACATTAAACTCTATTAAACAAGGTCTGGGGTTTGGTATACAGAGACCACAGCCTGCTTAGTACTATGGCAGACACATCATTAAAAATCCTTTTTAATCTTTTATTAAAGATGCAGAAAAGAAGGAAAGCAGTTAAGGCATTTCAAGTGTGAAGTATTAAGTAAGGCTTTCATTTTAACATCCCTTGTTCCCTTTCCTGTTAGCTGTAAGGAGTTTTATAAGAAAAAAAACCCTTGTGTGACAGTCTATTCGATGGTCTCAAAGATGAACTAGGTAATACTTAGTCCTGCCATGAGTGCAGGGGACTAGACTAGATAACCTCTCAAGGTCGCTTCCAGTCCTATGATAATTACTGTCCTCTTTGGTAAGAGTGAAAAGATTAGTTGAGATGAGCTGAAGCTGTTGTTGCTACTTCTGTTAAAATCCTAAACTGTCCCTTTGGGGAAAAGAAGTTAGTTGAGATTGATGACAGCTGAAGCAGCAGCACCAGCTCCAGTTTAAATCCAATCTCGTTTCATCTCAGGTGGTGGTTGGGATTCAGCTGGAGCCACTATGGGTGGCAATGTCCTCTGTCTCAGTCTGGTCAGGACATTGCTCAGGATTAAGGTAACAGAGGCCCAGAAACCCAGGAGATGGTGGGGGTGACAGCCATGGTGGCAAAGCTTGCTTCCATTTGTTCTTCCCTATTTTCTTCCCCAAATCTCTTTCTTTAACGACCGATAAAAGGAACAGTGGGTAAAACAGCTGTTGTAATAACTGGCCCTACAACTTTACCTTAACGGAATGAAAGTTCTAAGATGTTACCTGTAAGAACAGATGTTCATGAAAGTAGGTCAAATTGTTTTCAGTAATGAATGTTTATTATTTAGTCCACCAGTTAGGGATAGTTTCTGACATACCAATTTTGGTTACTTAATTTCTGGTTCCACATCATCTGTTTACCAGGCATGATTTTAATATATTCTTTGAGTTATATCAAAGTTGCCTTTTTGTTTAGACTAATTCAGTTTGTCTGTCTCCCTTTTGTATCTTGTCCCATCAACATTTGTTGTCATAGGCTATTGTCACATATTATGAACGTTTATATACTTATTACAGTTGAGCTCATAATTAAGAGTAAATTTGTAGACCTAATTATTACAACAGGCCTTCAGATTTACTCAGAGATCTTTTTTGATTTTACCTTGCTGCTCTTTTCACATGTGAGCACAGCAATGCAGGTATATGCCAGAAATGGTGCCTGCCTGACCGTGCTGGAGAACGGGACAGGTACTGTATGGACAGCTGCAGCACAGAACTTCATTTCACCCCCTCACATGCCTCAATCATATTTTGGAAGGATCCCATCAAAGGGAATTCAATTACTGTGGCCCATTTAGTCCTTGGTCTCTTCTCCATTGAGGCTGCTGACAAACCAGTGTTTTTATGTGATATGAAAACCTCTGAACTGAGCTGAGGCAGTTTAAAAAACACACAATGCTCATTGCATATAAGAACCAGAGCCACAGAATAGAAACTACTTTTGGTTACTACTAACGGTAGCCAGATCTGAACAGCTGATTGGAGGTGAAGGAGTCCATATCATTACTGACCTTCTCCGTAAATTAATGGTGGTTATGATTAAATAGAGTTCAAAAGGAAAAGGAGTGCAAAGACTCAGCAGCTGGAAAGGAAAGGTTTGCATGACATGGCACATGGCGCACTCCATCTAGAACCTAAATGTTAACACTCCTTGCTTAACTACACAGTATCTTCCAGCCAGGAGTCACTGACATTTTATAAAGATAAGAAAACTATCTGGACAGGTCAGGAAAGATCCCTGCTACTTTTGAGGGGGAATCTCTTCCTCAGCCCAAGCGTGGTATGTATTGCCATTTCAGAGCATATCATTCTTCATCTGATCTGGCTCATTAACAGGAACTACAGATACTGTAGTGATGGGTGCTCATAGAAGAGCCCTGATATACAGAACTTACAGCCCATCCTGAGGTCCTGAGGAGTCCACCCGACCTGCAACTGAAGAGAGAGAAGTCAGCAAAACACAGTGGGCATGAGCATGAGAATAAAGTAGGAGCAATTATGTGAAATGAAGAAAAGGCATCTAGAGTCTCCTGTGGCCAACATTCTAGGACTACCCAAGATGAGAGATTAGACAGAAAAGGATAATGGTAGGCTGAATATCAGGAATACCTCCTAGTGAGGAGACCCATGCTGTGGAATGGGCTCCAGGAAGTAACTGGAGACATTTCAAACTACAGTGGGAAAAATTCTAGAAATTATACAGCCGGTCTCAGTACTGGACAGTCCCAAGGGATGGATGAGACAAAGTTGAAGATTTTGAAATTCACAAAACTAGTAAAGCAGCGTTTGCTGCTGATTTAACTTGTTCAAGGAAGACTATATTTGTAACCTTCACTTTTAAGGCAGAGTGAGACAGGGATGTGCTCCACTAATATTGCTGATGTGTTGCAACAGCATCCCTAGGTTTATGTAAACTGTAAAAACAAATGATCCCATGTGCCAATGCTTTCCATGCTTTGACAACAGCACAGTTAGAGAACAGTTCAAGGGAGCATTCTAAGAGAATAGCTACAACAGCCAATCTTTTCACTATAAGGATGGCAGAGTCCTTTCCACCTGGCTAGGCTGTGAAGCCTCAGCCTTGTGGAAGTTGGGCTCATTTTGGACTGTCTCATATTGAAGGGGTGTACAGCTGGAGTTGAGGATTCTGAGAGTCTTGGCACCATTATTAACAATTACAAGCACTGACTGTTGGAAATGGCTAGTCAAGTGAGTTGCAGCTACTGCCTATACTATGCAAAACGTGCTTGTTTTACTTGTCTTCACCTAACCACAACCCATCTATCTGTTTAATCCACCTGCTGAATCTTTTCATAATCCCAGAATAAGAGAGTTCTCAGGAACTCTATTACTTATTTAACAGCACATAGCAAAATGAGGTACTGGTCCTTGATTGGGACCCCTAGGTAGACATTCTTGCAATACAAAATAAATAATAAAATAAAATAATGGGAAGGGGCTGAGCTGGCTGACAGTACTAGTTGTAACCAAAATGTTCTTTTGGGTCTTGCCACCAGCATAATAGCAAGCAATAAAACTAGAGCTAAGGCTCAGAATTTTGTCCCAGCCGGTCAGCTCTTACCAGCCATGTCTGGGGAATGGGTGAAATTGAAGGCAGGCATCTCCTCACCACTGCTGAGATCAGACAGATCTAGACAGCACTTTGGTGTATCCCTGCAACAACAAATCAAAATCAAAAGTATCAGGGGATGGGGAAAATTGTGACATTTTTGTAAATCAGCATGTGGACATCAAGGTATGAGACTGCACTGGATCCAACAGCAGGATCTTTGTCAGAACTCTTTTTTGCATCATGCACCCACTTAGAGCCGCCGGAACCATAAGAGGTACCTTCCCCAGCCCTACGCAAAGGGCTCAGAACCTGAGCTTTGTGAGCCATTTCGGAAGGTCTTGAGGTGCCTTTATAAAAAGATGAGGTTTAGTGGCCATGCTGTTCACATCAAGAAATATTTTTTTTTAAATGAGAAGCCGCCCCCCCGAGTTTCTTGCAGGAGCCAGTGCTGGGACAGAGAGTCTTATAGTCCTCTTGGTTCCTTTTGAACAGGCCTTGCAGGCATCACAACCTTTAGACTAAAGTTGTTTTCAACACAGTGATGCAAACACTAAACAGCAAGAAATCCTAAATTTAGGCCTGAATTTATCAACCCTCCCCCCACCCATCAAGAGCAAGCTGCTGACCCAATCCTTGTAGCAGGAGCACTAGTTGATGTGTTCATCCTGACCCAAGCTGAGCAAAGAGACTGCTCTTACCGCCCCCCCCCCCCTCTTCTCCAGTGCCACCTGCACTACTTGGGGACGATCAGAAGCACTATTCGGTCTCTGCCCGCTGGGCAGCCTGAGCGGCAGGTGGATGAAACACCGAAGGATTTCAGCAAAAGGACAAGCTAAGCTTGTACCGGGCCCCCATTCTGCTACGGGGCGTTTGCTGGCAGGGCGGGTGGAGGGCAGATTTCGTTTCCATTAGGGTGGATGCCGAGTCTGTCCCCGGCACTGCACTCGTGCCTGGGGCTGTTCCTCAGCCCCGCTCCCCGTTAGGAGAGTTTCCCCGCGCCCGAGGCGGCGAGACGGGATTTACCCAGCCAAGGCGCCGAGGTTCCTAAGGCCCCGAGCGAGGGCGGTGACCGGGGTGCGGGGCAGCTCCGGGGTGAAGGGCAGCGAGACCTCGGTGTCCCGCAGCAAGTTCAGCACCATCCTGCAGCTGGCTCGGAAGCCCAGACGCGAGCGGGGGCCGCCGGCTGCCCCGGGGGAGAGATTCCCGGCCATGGCGCCGCGGGACCGCACCTGGAGCACACAGGCCGGGTCACCCGCGGCCCATCGCCAGGGCCTCCGGGCGCCCGCGGGTCGCGCCCCCACGCGGACAGGCGGGTCCCGGCTCGCTCGCCCCCCAGCCGCGCCGCGCCGCGCCGCTCCGCCGCGCCCCGCTGATCGCTGGCCCCGGGCCCGCAGACTTGACTGAAACTCGAGCACGGGGAACTTAAACCTGCCGCCGGATCCCAGCCAATCACAGAGATTGTTGCCGACCGTAGCCAATCAGGGCGAGCGGGGGACGGGACCAAACACAAGAGCCGCTCTCTGATTGGGTAATGTCCGCGTGACTCGAGCGAAGTGAGAACCTATTGGGGGAGAGAATGCCGGGCGGGACGTTGCTCTTGATATTGGACAGACGTAAAAAGGGGTTCCGCCCATGTCTAGCGCTTATTGGCTCCATGAAGCCAATCACCGCCCCCGGGAGCACGTGATGCGTGGGGGCGCGGTCTGTAAGTATTAGTGAGGGGGCGCGCCGCTTATTCCCCAGGCGAACCCTGCCTGGTGACGTGACGTGGCGCCCCGCCCGCCAGTGGCCATGCTGCCCGCGCCGCGCGCGCTGTGCGGCTGGGAGCCGCTGGCCCGCAGGTACCGGCGCGCGGCCCGGACCCCGCAGCAGTCCCGGGGCTGTAACGCCCGGGCGGGGCAGACCTGGGCCGAGCCCCCGGGCCGTGTCTGAGCCGCTCCCGTGACTCGCTGCCCGGCCCTGCCCGTGGCGCCCTGTTCCCACGCGGGGCCGGGGGGGCTGCCCCACTCCCCGCCCCCCTGAGCCGCGCCTCCGGCAGCCCTTCGCGGAGCCGGGACCGGGGCGGCTCCCCGGCGCTGGGTGCAGCGGGGGCGGGTGGGACCGTCCCGGTGCCGGTGTCTGTCCCGGTAACTAACGGGGATTCCTGCGGGGGCTTCTCCAGCGCCCGACATGCTGTGACCCTCCCCCGGCTCCCGCTGCGCTGCGGGCCAGCGCTGCTCCGGTTGGGGCTCCTAGGCGCTACTGCAAGACACACACACAATGACCCTGGGCGATAGACTGGCCCTGCTGCCTGTGGTGGCACTCGGGCTTCATTCCGGGTCCAGAGGTGCAGGGACAGGGCATGCTTGACACCGTGTTTGCATTCCTTCATAATGCTCCTAGCCCGTGTCTCACTGGGCTGACAATCCTCATTAGGCTCAGATAAATTAATTTGGAGGCTTTGTCACTCAGAGCCCCTTGGCTGCCTTCAAAGGTGGTGACTGCTTCCCCTTGGTTTAGAATCATTCTTTGAAGCTCAGTTTTTAGCTGACTCAACTTATTTAAGAGAATTCTATCCCTCGTGCAGGCACTGACTTTTCAGAAGTCAGTGTTTTCTATGGGCCGAGGGGTAGGATGGGTCCCTGAGCTAGCTGCGTTGTAGGGAAGGGTTGTGAGCTCTGTCTAGAGTGGAGAATTGATTTTCTTCCATAACTGGCATACAGTTCTCTGTTTCATGACCCTCTTGTTCTTGGATGTGAAGAGCCTGCCTCTGGAAAAGCATCTGTATGTGAGAAAGACAGGTGGGTGGAAACACACATGGTATGCAGAAGCTTTCTGTCTAGATTATACATAGTTAGCAGACATTTGCCTATGGCCTTAGAGAAAAAATGCATATAATTAATGGGGCAAGAATTTCAAAGAAAAAAGAGAGCTGGTGGTGACAAATGTGTCTATTTAGGATTATTTCTATGGCTGCAAGGGAGAACATGATGTTTAATGTAGTGAGAGCTTGGGAGGAAGAATGAGCAATTTGCTGGAAAACATCAAGAGTGAGTTGGATGGAGGATGACTAGGGGCATAAGAGCGGCCAGACTGGGTCAGACCAAAGGTCCATCTAGCCCATTATCCTGTCTTCTGACTGTGACCAATGCCAGGTGCCCCAGAGGGAATGAACAGAACAGGTAATCATCAAGTGATCCATCCCATTGCCCATTCCCAGCTTCTGGCAAACAGAGACTAGGGCATCATCCCTGCCCATCCTGGCTAATAGCCATTGATGGACCTGTCCTCCATGAACTTGCCTAGTTTTTTTTTGAACTCTGTTGTAGTCTTGGGCTTCATAATATCCTCTGGCAAGAAGTTCCACAGGTTGACTGTGCGATGTGTGAAAAAATACTTCCTTTTGGTTGTTTTAAAATCTGCTACCTATTAATTTCATTTGGTGACCCCTAGTTCTTGTGTTATGAGAAGGGGTAAATAACGCTTCCTTATTTACTTTCTCCACACTAGTTATGATTTTATAGACCTCTATCATATCCCCCCTTAGTCATCTCTTTTCCAAGATGAATAGTCCCCATCTTATTAATCTCTTGTCATACAGAAGTTGTTCCATCCCCCTCATCGTTTTTGTTGCCCTTCTCTGTACTTTTCTCAATTCCAACATATCTTTTTTGAGATGGGGTGATCACATCTGCACGCAGTATTCAAGATGTGGGCATACCATGGATATATAGAGAGGCAATATGATATTTTCTGTCTTACCATCTATCCTTTTCTTAATGATTCCCAACATTGTTTGCTTTTTTGACTGCCGCTGAACATTGAGTGGATGTTTTCAAAGAACTAACCACTATGACTCCAAGATCTTTCTTGAGTGGTAACAGCCAATTTAGACCCCAGCATTTTATACGTATAGTTGGGATTATGGTTTCCAATGTGCATTACTTTGCATTTATCAACATTGAATTTCATCTGCCATTTTGTTACCCTGTCACCCAGTTTAGTGAGTTCCCTTTGTAACTCTTCACCACTATTTACCCCTCTCCATTCTGAAAACTGACCATTTATTCCTACCCTTTGTTTCCTATCTTTTAACCAGGTTTCAGAGGGGTAGCTGTGTTAGTCTGTATCAGTAAAAACAACGAGGAGTCCTTGTGGCACCTTGGAGACTAACACATTTATTTGGGCATAAGCTTTCATGGGCTAGGACCCACTTCATCAGATGCATGGAGTGGAAAATACAGTAAGCAGGTATATATATTACAGCACATGAAAAGATGGGAGTTGCCTTACCAAGTGGGGGGTCAGTGCTAACGAAGCCAATTCAGTTAGGGTGGATGTGGCCCATTCCCAGCAGTTGACAAGAAGGTGTGAGAACATTATTTTTTTCCCCTCTGTTGATATTCACCCCTTCTTGTCAACTGGTGGGTTTTAGCCCATGAAAGCTTATGCCCAAATAAATTTGTTATTCTCTAAGGTGCCACAAGGACTCCTCATTGTTCTATCTTTTAACCAGTTACTGATCCATGAGAGGACTGTCTCTCTTATCCCATGAGAGTTTACTTTGCTTAAGAGCCTTTGGTGAGGGACCTTGTCAAAGGCTTTCTGAAAATCTAAGTACACTATATTCACTGGATCACCCATGTCCACATGTTTGTTGACCCCCTCAAAGAATTCTAGTAGATTGCTGAGGCATGATTTCCCTTTACAAAAACCATGTTGACTCTTCTCCAACAAATTATGTTCATCTGTGTCTGACAATTCTGTTCTTTACTATCATTTCAACCAGTTTGTCTGGTACAGAAGTCAGGCTTACCGGCCTCTAATTGCCAGGATCACCTCTGGAGCCTTTTTTAAAAATTGGCGTCACATTAGCTATTCTCAAGTCATTTGGTAGATAAGCTGATTTAAATGATAGGTTACAGACTACAGTTAGTAGTTACTTCAGAACTCGGGTGAATACCATCTGGTCCTGGTGACTTATTACCATTTAGTTTATCAATTTGTTCCAAAAAACCTCTTCTAATGACACCTCAATCTGGGACAGTTCCTCAGATTTGTCACCTAAAAAGAATGGCTCAGGTTTGGGAATCTCCCTCTCATCCTCAGCCATGAAGACCGATACAAATACAGGCAAGTCTCATCTTATGCTGGGGTTACGTTCCGTTGTCAGCATGTAAAGTGAAAATCACGTATAGTCAAAATTACATTGAGTGTAATGGTGGGCGGAATCGCCTGCACTACAGGTATAGTATTTAAATTATTTTTCTTTTTGTTTTAGTTTTTGCCGACCGTTACTCACTCACTCACTCATGCCCGTCACCCCAGTCGGGGTATGGGCCGCCAACCACAGATCTCCAAAGTCCTTTATCCTGGGCCATTTGCTCTAGCTGGTTCCAGGTATAGCCCATTTTTATGCTATCAGCCTGAAGGTCGCGTCGCCAGGTGTTTCTTGGACGGCCTCTTTTCCGCTTGCCTAGTAGGGTCAAGTTGTTGCTCCTCATCTCTGCTGCGAACTGTGCCATCTTTCTTGACTCGTACATGGTCCTCACGTTCCATGTACCAATGGTAATCCTCCTGGTTGCAAGAAGGGTAATCAGCTTAGTGGCTTCCTCACGACTTTTACCACCCAGCGTCATGCGTCTTCGAGTCGAAGACCCTTCTTTTTCCAGGCTAAAAGTCTCTGTTATCTCTATTGTTGGCGTTTCTATAGCAGGTTGATTTTTTACGGGGTGGAGTTGCTAGCCCCACGCCCAACCCTCCTCCTTTATCCTGACTTGGGACAGGCAGATGGCCCCAAAGGACCTCTCTGGTGGAGTTATTTTGCCGACCGTGCAAAGCTGAATTCGCGCATGTTAAATGTGCGTAAGATGAGACTCGCTTGTAATTCATTTAGTTTCTCCGCAATGGCCTTATTGTCCTTGAGTGCTCCTTTAGCATCTTGATCGTCCAGTTGGCCCACTGATTGTTTAGCAGGCTTCCTGCTTCTCATGTACTTAAAACATTTTTTGCTATTACTTTTTGAGTCTTTGGCTAGCTGTTTTTCAAATTCTTTTTAGGCCTTCCTAATTATATTTTTACACCTCATTTGCCAGAGTTTATGCTCCTTTCTATTTTCCTCACTAGGATTTAACTTCCACTTTTTAAGGGATGCCTTTTTGCCTTTCGCTGCTTCTTTTATTTTATTTAGCCACAGTGGCAGATTTTTTGGTTCTCTTACTATGTTTTTAAATTTGGGATACACATTTAAGTTGAGCCTCTATTATGGTGTCTTTAAAAAGTTTCCATGCAGCTTGCAGGATTTCACGTTTTGCACTGTACCTTTTAATTTCTGTTTAACTAACCTCCTCATTTTTGTGTAGTTCCCCTTTCTGAAATTAAATGCTGATGTGGTGTTTTCTCGCCATAGGGATGTTAAATTTAATTATATTATGGTCACTATTACCAAGCAGTCCAGCTATATTCACCTCTTGGACTAGATCCTGTGCTCCACTTAGGGCTAAATCAAGAATTGCCTCTTCTCTTGTAGTTTCCAGGATTAGCTGTCCAAGACGCAGTCGTTTAAGGTGTCTAGACACCTTAATCTCTGCATCCCGTCCTGAAGTGACATGTACCCAGTCAATGTGGGGATAGTTGAAATCCCCCATTATTATTGAGATTTTTATTTTAATAGCTTCTCTAATCTCCCTGAGCATTTCATAGTCACTATCACCATCTTGGTCAGGTGGTCGGTAATATATCTCTACTGCTATATTCTTATTAATAGAGCATGGAATTACTATCCTTAGAGATTCTATGGTATAGTTTGGTTCATTTAAGATTTTTACTTCATTTGAATATGCTTTCTTTCACATATAGTGTCACTCCCCCACCGGCATGACCTGGTTCACTGATTCAGATACCGCCCTTCTCCCAGTCTCCTTCCTTGCCCAGAATTCCCATTGCCGCTTTCAGGAAAGTGGCACTACATATCCCAGTAGAGATGTTGCTGTTGCAGAGTGGAACTCTTGGGATTAATCTCCCAGTAGCCTTGTAGACACTAAAAAGTCCTGCGGGAGTATGTAAAGCTATGGTAAGATGTGGGGCTGTAGATTTAGTTTTGTCACATTGCTTAGTTGTCATATATTTTTACTCCGACAGTTGAGATCTCATCCTGTTGTCTAAGCACGGACACTTCTTGACCCTGTATAAAACATACAGTCCCCCACACTAAGAAGCTTAGTCTAAAAGATAAACAGAAAATAAGATGGGAAGAAGGTGTTACATTCAAGCATTTTCCTGAGTCACCATTTTCTGTTTTGTAGATGAGGCTGAAGGGATCCCTGCTGATGGCAATAGGTATTTGGGATGAGACCTCTTGACTTGTTCTTAAGTCCTTGGTCTGATAGGAAGAGTGTATAAATCAACCACTGATACTTGCTACATTATAGAAATCTGCCAGTTAATGAAGATTTAGCTTAATTGGCAGTTGGCTATTTGACTCTTTAAAGAGAGATACATCTGCATTTTTGAGTTTTGCAGATTTATAATTGTATCTACTTGACTGTTTTCCTTCCCCCTCCTTTGTAAACTCTGGGGCAAGGACTGTCTGTGTCTGTATAACATGCAGCACAACGGGGCTCTGATTCTGAGTGGGGGACTGTGAGTATCACTGCAATACACATAATCTGAGCATATGACTGGCTGCCTTGATCATGTATCCAGGGCTTCCATCAACAGACCCCAGAGCTGGCCTGGTGTAATCCTGTTGCCCTCTCTGGAGAGGTCTGACCGGTCTCGGCTTCAGTTCTGAGTTTCAAAGGAATAAACTGTCCCAGAAGCTGAGCTGGATCCTCTGTACCTTTATGATAAGCTGCATTGCCCAGTTTAGTTCTGCTTCCCAGGACCAAACCGATGGCTGGCTAGTCTGTCGGATGCAGTGGTCACACCTGGCTGTGACACAAGCAAGTTTATCGTGCAACAAACTTTCTTTTCCTTGGGACAGGCCCTTGTCATCAAAGCCATTCTCCCCTGGAGTTAATATGGTCAGCGTGGGAATTGGCACAAGGCCAGGCCCAGCAAGAGGCACCAGCTCAGGATTGAGGTGTGTTGGATGCGTGCTGATCGTGTGGCTTGTCCAGGGCTGACTTTTGTGTCTCTAGTACTAACTTTTTCTCTTCACCAGATCTGACACTGAGACCGATGAGACCACCCTGCAGAGGAGACAGAAGCAGATAGACTATGGGAAGAATACTATTGGCTACCAGCACTTCCTGCAACAGGTCCCCAAGTGAGGTGGTCCCTGGCTTTCACCTCCACTTCCCATATAAGCCTGCTGATTCCGACTGTGACCTCAGGCTCCCCACCAAGGGAAGAGATACCTGAAACTGATGTAAAGTGACTTCCTTCCCTTTGATCCTGCCTGAAGGCAACTTCCTTTCCCTTCCCCCTTCCAAAAGTCCCAGAAACTTGACATATTCAGGAGCCTTTGGAGTGCGCTTCCTACATCCTACTGGGGTCCTATTAGTGCCATGCTCCTGCTGGGTTAGGGTGGTCTTGATGCTGGGGTGAGGAATGTTTAATGGAAGCACGTGGTCACTGATAAATGTCCTGCTTCATTCCCAGGGCCGCTCGGCAGTCAGGGATTCACCCCCGAACTCCAAATAAGTACAAGAAATATAGCCGCCGCTCCTGGGACATGCAAGTCAAGCTGTGGAGACGGGCATTGCATGCCTGGGACCCGCCCACCCAGCATCCTCTCCTGTGTGGACAAGGACTTCCAAGGAAAGTGCCTGCCAGTTGCTCTTGGCCCCTCTAGGGTCTTACAGGAGAGAAACTCTTGTAGGGAGAGGGAGGGGCAGAAGCCTAGCAACATGAAACATGGAGGATCCACCCAAATCAATGGGTATCCTTCCCAGCGCTTCCTAGAATCCCTCTGCATATAGTGGCCATTACACTGAGCTGCCCTAGGCAGCAACTAGCTAGAGTGAACAGTGTGTTAACATGCCTAGGGGGGGCCTGTGAAGCGTGGCACTCTATGGCACTGAGAGTAGGTATCAGGAGCCTTATACCATAGAAGGGAGGGATTGATGCAAGCAAATCCTACCAGGTGCTCAAATGTCCCAGTGGTGAGCATAGTATAAATTCCCCAGTGCTCTGGAAAATGCTTCTCTGTGTTGTATGTGGTGTGCCTGCTTTGCCATCACCCCCAGCTGCATAGTGGGCATTGGGGAGAAAAGCACAGGGGATTGGGACCCCAACTACTGGGTTTGATGAGAGAGCAAGGACTAGGTCCAGCATCTCCTGTCTCTTCTGCCAGTGCTCACTGGAGAGGAGTCCTGCCTACCCCTCCCAGCCTGGACACAAGGAGGCGAAGGGCCTGATGATCTCTCCTAGGTTTGAAGCGTGGAGTGGGATGACCAGTGCTGATCCTTTCCACTGACTGAGTCAGTGTGATTTAAATTGCTGTTTCTTTGCAAGGCAGGAGCTGGTGAGTCTCTCAGGAATGATGGAGACAAACTCTTTATGCGGCTTCTCAGAAGATTGGCCTGGTGCCCTGAGGCCTCTTGAAAATCTGCCAGGAGAATCACTGGGCGGACAGGTATTTGGGCTTTGATTGGGCTTGCTTTCTCCTGTTCCTGCTGGTGACAGGGACTTAGGGCAGCAGTAGGGAATGCTATTTAATGGTTCATTGCGAGCACAGGAGTACATAGCAGAGTGATCATCAGCTTGTCAGGAGGGGGTATTGTCCGTGAAGTGAAGTCTGGAAGTCTTGTGCCTTCCTCTGGACGCTCTCTGATGCTGGAAAGTATTGTTGGTCATTGTCCTGGGGAAGGGGAGAATGGGGGGGGGAAGGATCCTCAGAGCTCAGCATCCTCTACAGGGGGACACTGCCATACTTTGGATTGCAGGCGTGTGCTTTTCACATCAGGTTTGTTTTCTTTCCTTCCTATTCATTTGTCTGTATCCTGTTTTCACAGTTTGCTGGCCTGTCATCTCCTGGCTGCTCCTCTCCATGGCTGACCCAGATCCACTCCAACTTGCTGCCCTTCCTAGGACACACGCACACCTGCCCATACTGCTCCTGGATGGGGCTATGAGGAGAGTCCAGAGCATTTTCTGCCTCTGAAACAACAGCATTTGGGGAGTGGGAAGAGCTCAGGCATCAAGTTTCATACAAGCCCAGCTGCTAGGATCTCCTGAGCTCATGAAGGACATGAGATTATCCTGAAGCTTGCCCCAGGGACAAGGGGTGTTAGTGTTGAGGCTTGGAGCTGAGCACCAGACCACTTACACAATGCACAAACCGAGAGATAGCTGCTGGGTTTGTATCTCCTCACACAGCCCAACTTTCCATGGTGTAGAGAGAGTTTGTCACCTGAGTACCTGTAACCCCAGGCATTGCAGTGAATACCAGCATGCATAGGACCAGTTCTTTCTGCTTCCCTTCAGGAATCTGTTCGCTCTCTTGGGTTCCAGGGAGATCTGTATAGAAGGGGTTGGAAAAATGGAAAGGGGGGTCAATAAAATTTACCAAAAGACTCTGTAACAGCTGCTGGCTGGGTTCTTTTTCTGTCCCTAGGCCTCTGGGGCTCTGCTCACAGCGGGTAGGTTCAGGGTGGCTTTGGCAATTCATGAGGACTCAGATAATGGGGAGTTGTGATCCTTGCCCTAGTTTGGGCACGCCACAAGCTAAGTAAAGATATCCCTCTGTGCATTGATCTGTAGGAGCAGCCAGACCAGCGACAAGGGGAAATTCTTGGCAGCAGTTTGTCACATCCAGCTGAGAGGAGAAGTGGTGGGGGGCAGAGCCGGCTTCAGGAAGTGCGGGGCCCGATTTGAACAGTTTTGACGGGGCCCCGGCAAGGATGACTGAAAAAAGAAAAAACACATAAAAAAACATCTGGGGCTTGTACTCACCGGGCGGCACTAGTAGTCTTCGGCAGTTTGTCCTTCACTCGCTCCGGGTCTTTGGTGGCACTGAAGGACCTGCTGCCGAAGACCCAGAGCGAGTGAAGGACCCGCCGCTGAAGTGTCGCCGAAGACCCAGCGCGCTGCCGGGTGAGTAAAAATTAAAAAGGAGCCTCTAGCCAGGGGAGGGATTCTTGGCCACTTGCCCCCACCCCGGCAGCCCTGCCACTGGGCGCGGGGCCCTCTTAGGTGCGGGGCCCAATTCGGGGGAATTGGTGGAATTGGCCTAAAGCCGGCCCTGGGTGGGGGAGAGGAGACCACAAAAGGAACAAGGAAACCATGAGTCTTAAGGGAGGAAGTTTACCTTGCCCAAGGGTTAATGTTGCCTTAGGGGTTGCTACTGCCCTTCTTGCTATTGGTTAGAGGTGAAGATGATTAAATATTTACTGTGAACAGGTCCCTGGCGATCTGCACCATCCAACCCCTCCATGATTGACTATGATGAGCGAGGCAGGAGGCTCTGGCCAGGCCATGCTCTAGTTACCACCTAGCACTTTCCTTCAGCCTTGGGAAAGGGCTCCGAGGCTTTGAAATCCAGGGCAGGTGCAATCTGGGCAGAGAGGGTACGGCCTGTGCAGATCTGGGCTAGAGGGAAAACTCCACTTCCTGCTGTAAAGTCATATGCCCTGCCAATGACCCCACCATGGGAACAGGTGATGTTTCTCCACATCCTGCCCTGACAACACATTCCTTGGGGGGCTGAGAGCCCCCCATCCTGCTGCTGGCTACAGGGTGGGAAGGGGCCTCTCCTGCTGCCTCCCACCCCAGGCTGGATGGGGAGCCGAGACTCTGCCTCCCCTTGTGTTGAGCTAGGGAGGGTAGAGGGGATGTGGGTCCTGGGGGGAAGGGGCTGGTTTTGTGTGGGGTTATGGGGGTGGGGACTTGGGGGGGGGCAAGGCTGGGGGGGAGGGGTGATGGGGAGGAACGAAGGGGGTCGGCGGGGGGGCCGCTCGGACGCCCCCCCAGACTACAGTTCCCGTCGTCCGTTGCTGCACGGTACGGTCCGAAGGGGGAGGCGCCGGGGCTGTGGCGGAGCCGGGTGTGGGGGGAGCCCCGAGGTGGGGCCGCGCCGGACCCCGCTTGGTGACTCCGGCTCGGCCTCAGCGGGCGCGTGGCGGGCGGGCCCGGCGCTGGCTCGGAGCGGAGCTGCCCGGCGCGGTGGGTCCCGGACTGGCCCCCTCGGTCTGTGGCGCGGGGCAGCTTGTCTGGTCCCATCGCCAGGAACAACCGGGGGCGGCGGGGCGCCTTGGCCTCGGTGACCCCCTGGCTCCTCCGGGCCCCCCCCCCCCCCCCCCCCCCCCCCCCCCCCCCCCCCCCCCCCCCCCCCCCC